>NW_027529573.1:8123908-8267476 GCF_008692635.1 Crocuta crocuta | reverse complement strand
CATATAGAAAAGGAATATCAAGTCAATAAAATTGATGCTTTTAAAGTATAATTGAATGAGAAAACTATTTCAGGTTTGTGGATGCGAAAACTGAATTGGAAGAAGAAAATTTATCTAAAGTACGTTGACAAGTAATTCAACATCGCTCTGAGATTGTATAAGGGCAATTTCATAAAGTCCTGCTGCTCTTTTTGTCCCCTTTTAGTTGTTATCATTTGTAACCCATTCTCTTTGCAAAATGGATTTCATCTTTTTTTCCCTAAAAGAATTTTCTTTGAATTTAAAAATAAACCTTAATCTGGCACTTCTGGGTATTTTGTAAAATATTTAGTCTGCTTCCATACTTACTGGATATATAGTTGAGTGAGAACAGAGCAGGCTAGTCTACTTGACCTTTTCTGAGCTTTTCCGTTTCACATTTTATACCATTGCCCACTCAAGAAGGACTCTACCTGGAGTACCTTCCCCTTAATATTTTTACCTGCCCAGAAGGGTAAGGACCCACTCAAATGTTGTTGTCACTTATAGCCTTCATCTTTCAATCCAGTCAGAATGAGTTAAACCTTCTTTTTCTGGCTTCATGATTACCCACTCCCAGTCAAGTAGAGGCAGAAATTTTAGATGAATTCCTTGGGGCTGCAGCCTGAGGCTAGGTGACCGTTGTTTGTGGGGAGGCCACAGAAGGTGGAGCCAAGGGATGTATTCTATAGCACAGCAATGTGGGAAGAAGCCAAAATCAAGCAATGACTCAACAACTTTGAATGGTTAAGCTTTGAGGGATCGTACAAACTGGAGACTCCAAGCAGAATAGAATAAATGGTTTGAAAGTGAGGAGAGAGTTGACACCTGAAAAAAAATCACCTCGCTAGAGAAGATGGAACTATTCTTAGAAGATGTCTACAGCTTTGGTGGGGCAGAAGGTAGGCATTAAAGACCTTGACCTCAGAGTGGACATCAGATCTGTTTTTCAGACATCCTAACACTATAATATTTCATTTCTGTATAGTAGGTTGTTAATTTTTTTCTCACCTGATAAATTGTAAATGTCTTCGTGATCATATTTTTATTGTTATCTTCTTCATAACTATTCCTTGCTTAGTATAGTGTCTGGCACATCATTGGTCTAAATAAATATTTGTTTCATTTGTTGAATAAATGTTAAACCCATCTTGTATTTAACTATGACATATTGCCATTTCTAATTTTATAATTTTTATTTACAATTTAATCATCCATTCATTTTAAAAAATAACTACTTCCTGGGACTTGGGAATTATACAGAAAGCAAAATTATTGTTTATTTCGTCTCTAGAAGAAAAGGCAAACAGTAAATAGTTAGCAGTTTCATTAGGGACAAAGACAGGTTTATGGAATGTGCACTTTGGGAGCCCTTTTGGAAAAGATATACTCTTGGGAGAGGTTAAGGAGTTCATTTTCTCAGAGTGCAAGAATAAGAAGGGTCTGCCAGAAAAGGCATGGGGTACAAATGCAAGTGAGTGGGTCAGTGTTGGGGGGATGGTTCAGTAGGTTAACGTACTGGGAATTGATAAAAGGTAGGAGACTGCAAATTCAGAGAGGAGACAGATCACGAAAGCATGCTATACTATAGAACTTGAATTTTATTCTTTGTCTTGAGCACAGGAGGATTCATGAGTGGGTTTCAAGAGCATTTCTTTGTTCTTCACTGCTTTATCTTCCACCTGAGTTTTCACGTGTCATCTCACATGTACTTCTAGGAATCTGTTAGGTCTTGCAGCATTAAACCATCCAGAAATTAATGGAGGACTTGATACTACTGCCATAAATACAGTCCTCAGAGTCAATTAATGGCTGTATCTGCACTGGAAACTGCTTTTCTCTATTTAACAACTCCTTTATCAAATTTAAATTCAGTATCAGTTAGGCTTTAGCAACATATGCAAGCTGACTTCATTTTTTTTCCCATCTATTAAGATAAAAAAAAATCATAATTATTTCTCTAGCCAAAGCTCTTTTGGAATTGAATGTACTGATATTTATTGTGGGGATACCTGAGCTATAAATTCTAAAAACACATTTTATTACTTTCTAAATTAACATGGCTGAGCTAAAATGTGACCATGGTTTATAATGACTGGTTCAATTGCAGTAATGTCCTCTTAAACACAGCAAATTTAAACTGTTAGGTACAGTCCTCACACTCTAATAGCATTATCTTATAATACTTGGAAAATTCATGCTGCATCTTGAGTCCTAAATGTGTCAAGCCAGGACTTTGATATGATGGATAAACTTATATTCATATGCATCAGTGATATTATTATGTATAATTAAGGACAAAACTTGAGGATTTTCTTAGTTATCATTTGCTCCTGAAATTTAAAGAAAGATAGACTTAACTTTAATGTTCATTGATATTCTACAGATTTTATTCTTCAGAAATTTTTAGTGCTAGAATTTTATAAGAAACCTTGATATGTTTTAAGTTACTGCAGGTAGATGTCTAAATAGCCCAGAGCCAATAGGTGGTTGTTTATCCTAATCTGTTATTTCTGAAAAGTCTTCAGGAGCATAACTCCATCACTCTCTTGAGTGGATTCGTTCAATGTTTTATTCCCCAGGTTGTCAGTTTCCTTTTAAAGAGATAACATATCTCTTAAGTATCATTTGGGTAAAATCTTAATCTCACAATCCCAGGTGTTTAGCTGGTACCCAGAAATAATTTTTCCTTTACACGTTTGGAATATATGATGAGTTATTCTTTGTGTAACCTTTGTAAACATGGAAACAAATTTTTTACAGATAATTTCTGTTTAAGAAGTATATCATCCATTTTGGATAATGGAATTAAGAACCTGTGGATTGGGATGCTTTGGTGGCTCAGTAAGTTAATCATCTGACTCTTGATCTCGGCTCAAGTCATATCACTGTTTCAAGCTCTGCATCGGGCTCTGTGCTGATAGTGCAGAACCTGCTTAGATTCTGTCTCTCCCATTCTCTCTTCTCCTACCCTTCTCTCTGTCTCTCAAAGAAAAAAGAAAAGAAAAGAAAAAAGAACCCGTGGATAAAATTTGAGGCTTGTAACCTGTCATCACAGGAGAATATGACAGTACTTTATGTAGATCACACTGGGAATACGTGAGGCTAGATGCAGAACTTAAACCATTTTTGTAAATTAAAAAAGAGATGAGAAATTTTGACAGTAAATTTCATTGGGAGCACATTCAGGAAGTACACTTTGGAATAGTAATTGGTTATCTATACATTTTTAAAATAAGAATGACTCACTGTACATTTAATAAGTGAAAGGGGCGCCTGGGTGGCTTAGTCGNAATTAAATATATATATATAAAAAAATTTTAATAAGTGAAAAAAATCTAGAGACAATAGTGGACTAAAATTGAACATGAATTAGTCAACTTTTTACATAAAATGTACTGATTAAGTGCTATGCAGTTACAATATAATGTTGCCTTCGGGAGACCAATGAACTAATGAAGGAAAAATATACATATAAAAGATCCATGGCACTAAAGTATGTGTGTCATTCTCATTTATACTAAGAGGTAATTTGCCTACTGTTGAACATCTGTATGACCAGTTGAAAAGACCAAATGTTAAATGACTTCACACTATTTTATTTCAGCACTGATAACAACCCAGTTTGCTTTCTTCTGAGCTATTTCCTTGAAGTATAGCCTGAGAAAATGTGGGCCATTAAATCATTACAAGCACTTGACTCTAGAGGATTAGATACCATAATATGCTACTTGGTGTTTTGGTTTAAATTATTTCAACGTTTTAAAAGGAATTGTACCTGCTTTTTATTTCTCTTTGGGAATGGTCAATAATAGATGTCTCACCTCGGAAATGATATCTATCATTCTTATAGTCATGCAGGCTTTAAACTTTTCATTAGTGTTTGGTGCCTCCCCACCTCTGCTCCTTATCAACATATTCATTCTTCTATATAGAATTTTAATTTTATAACTGGAAAGGAAGCTTAGAGGTCATGCAGTTCAATTAGCATCTGAGATATGAATCTTCTTTACAAGATCTCTGATAAATATCCAGACTGTGTTTCTAATACCTGGAATGATGGGTAGCTTTTGAAGGGCTTTCAAATCTTCCTTCCTGATATTTTATCTACCCCCCTCTCTTTTTTTGTCCTTTCAGCTTTTAACCTGGTTTTGATCATTATCATGCCTAGATGTCTGCAAATAGCCTCCTAACTGATCTTTCTCCTCCAATTTTTCTTTCCTAGAATATCTTTACACCACTGTCTGAATAAAATTCCTAAAACACTTTGATCATATTGCTACCTGACTCAGAAAACTTCAGTAATTTCCTGTAGCCGTCAGGATAAAGTCAGAACTCATTAATTTGAAATAATCTGGCCTTGACTATATTTCTGGGTTAAACTTCACTTTTTTTTAGCTTCCCTGCCCACCTTTGCACTTAGTTGGTCTGCTCACTTGTATTGAAATTATATTGTGCTTGTTTCACTGCACTTGCTAATGCTCTTTCCCTTACCTTTTCCTCTTTCACTACTACCTGCTTATTTCAGTACAACTCGTATTTTAAGACCCAGTCAGACTTCTGTTTGGTAACTCCCTCCAGACCACAGCTAGCACACACTGAGATGTTTCCTTCTCTGAACCTATTTTTTGCCTCTGATATTTCCTTCTCTGATGCTCATTTTCAGCCTCTCTCATTTGGTACTGAGTGATAAACAAACTTGTGACAGTTCACAGATTGTTACACTGAACTGTAATTTGTCTTTGGTATTGATGTTTAACTTTTTTACATTTTTAAACTTGGCTTTCACCCGGGTTTATTTGATGAGATGACGTGATGTAGAGCTGATGGTTTGCAAACTCTATTCCACCGAATGTTAGGGATTCCCCACAATGGCACTGGGGGAAGGCGAGGGAACAGCCTGGACTTGTGGTTTCTCACCAGTGTCAATCAGTGCATCTTTGCTCCAGTCTGTATTCTATACCAGACTCCTGCCTTGGTTTCCTTTTGAGAAAAATGTTGAAACTAAAAATATATTTGAAAACTACAATGTGGAAGAGAGGCATCTGGACTTGGCATAGACTGGCTTATATATCCGCTTTTAACTCCTTCCTGTTCTCCGCTTTAGCTTCTTCATTAAAAAAATTAGAACATCAGTATATATTACCTTACATCCCTTCCAGTGTAAAAGTCTCTGATGCTAAGAAAATTAGCTTTATGAAAATCAAGTGACATTTTATGTTTAGTTTTTAAAAACTGTGTATGCAAAGGATGTATTTATTTAGACAGTTATATTACAAAGTTGCTTGCAGTTTTTGGTTGCTTTTATGGCCAGAATGTTTTACATATGGCACATCAATTACATGATAATTAAATATAAAAAAGGCAAATTATATTTCACACTTTCCTTTTGATCAAAACATTATATGTGGCAATTTTTTGCCTTTTGCTCCTTCATGGCAAATTCGTCATTAGCATCAGACCAGAAATCTATGTAAACTTCAAAACACTAAGGACATCATCTTCAGAAACCACAGAATCTAAAAACAAAATGACCATTGGGTGTACAAGCAGTTTAAAATACATGAAGGCTAAATCTGCGTAAACCAATGGAATGCCATTCCTTAGAGCAAACTGTTTTCACATATTTCTTGCAAAGCAGGAGGTCACCATAAAGATAGATAATGAGTCTGTTATTGTGCACAATGTGTAAGGTGCACAAAAGACATACTCATTTTTCTCACGCTTAACTTCATACTTACAAGTATGTAAGGACACCAGAAGTTAGCATCACCAGAATATTCAGTTTGAAAAGTGGAAGGGGTACCTGTGTGGCTCAGTCAGTTGAGCACCCAACTCTTGATTTCCGTTAGGTCATGATCCCAGCATTGTGGGATTGAGACCTGTGTCAGGCTCCATGCTGACCATGCAGCCTGCTCGAGATCCATTCTCTCTCTCTCTCTTTCTCTCTCTCTCTCTCCCTTCTCTCTCTTCTCTCCTATCTCCTCTCTCTCTCCCCCTCTCCCCCTCTCTCCTGCTCACTCTGTCTCTAAACAATAAAATTGAAAAAAAATTTAAAGGGGAAGAATTTAAAGTCTGATTTATACCTAGTCTGAGATCTGCCAGGGAATTACAATTTAAATTGTAGCCATAGTGAAACAGATCAAAGACTGAAGTCCACTTCAGATATTGACAGTGTGGTATTCAGCAGGTTTCAATGCAAAACAAAATCTGCAGACTAGACTAAGATTTCCAAAAGGTTAAACATTGAGTCAGGATTTTTCTAATTCCTTGGGAGAAGATATTTGCAAATGACATATCTGATAAAGGGTTAGTATCCGAAATTTATAAAGAACTTATCAAGCTCAAACCAAAAAAATAAACAATCCAGTGAAGAAATGGGCAGAAGACATGAATAGATACTTTTCCAAAGAAGACATCCAGATGGCTAACAGACAGATGAAAAGATGCGCAACATCACTAAACTTCAGACAAACAGAAATCAAAATCATGATGGGATACAACCTTACACCTTTCAGCATGGCTAAAATTAACAACACAAAAAACAACAGATGTTGGCAAGGATGTGGAGAAAAGGAAACACTCTTACTCTGTTGGTGGGAATGCAAACTGGTACAGCCACTCTGGAAAACAGCGTGGAGGTTCCTCAAAAAGCTAAGAAATAGAACTAACCTGTAATTCAGCAATAGCACAACTAGGTATTTATCCAAAGGATACACAAATACAGATTCTAAGGGGTACATGCCCCATGTTTATAGCAGCACTGTCAATAATTGCCAAATTATGGAGAGAGCCCAAATGTCCACAGACTGATAAATGGATAAAGAAGATGTGGTATAAAAATACAATGGAATATTAGCCATCAAAAAGAATGAAATCTTGCCATTTGCTTGAGTGTATAATGCTAAGTGAAATAAGTCAGTCAGAAAAAGACAAATACCATATGATTTCACTCATTTGTGGAGTTTAAGAAACAAAACAGATGAACATATGGGATGGGAGAGAAGAGAGAGAAAGGGAAACAAATCACAAGAGATTCTTAAGATAGAGAACAGGGACTCCTGGGTGGCACAGTCAGTTAAGCATCTGACTTTGGCTCAGGTCATGATCTTGCAGTTAAGTAGTTTGAGCCCCTGTCAAGCTCTGTGCTGACAGCTCAGAGCCTAGAGTCTGCTTCAGATTCTGTGTCTCCCTCTCTCTCTGACCCTCCTTCTCTCATGCTCTGTCTCTCTTTTCTCTTTCAAAAACAAATAAGCATTTAAAAAATCACAAGACAAAATAAAAGAGAACAAACAGGGTTGATGGAGGGAGGTGGGTGAGGGATTGGCTAGATGGATGATGAGTATTAAGGAGGGCACTTGTGCTAAGCACTGTGTATTAAATGCAACAGATGAATCACTGAATTCTACTCTTGAAACCAATATTGCACTGTATGTTAACTAACTAGAGTTAAAATAAAAATTTGAAAATAAAGATTGTTCTAATTCTTACTTACTTTAACATCCATTTTAAGAAATGAAACAAACAGAAAACTACTAAAACACAAAAATATATTAAAATAGCAAGTCCTTTGTGAATCACTTCAGTGTAAGGTGTTTAAGGTTGTCATTAGGAATAGTATCCTTTACGTGATGGCAAATAATGGGGGTGTTCTTTGCATTGCCCAAACTGCAAAGTGGGGTGTGAGGGCTTAGGTGACTGGTCCTGGGACTTGTTACAGCAACATTTCACTAGGAATGTTTACATGTCCTTCAACCAGTGTAGATCCCCTTCAAGTTCTAAGAAATAATTTTTTATGCTCACCATTTGCACTTTCTATTCAAGCACATCTGTCTTGTTTGAGAAGAGAATTATGGAGACATTGCTAAAAACCTGATTACTGGCAATCTTTTAAAAAAAAGCTCAGAGATTTTGTAAGACAGTTGGACAATCTATCTTGCATAAGCATTCTGGGCAAATCTGCTTCTGAAAACAAGGAATCATTGATGTAATAGCCTGGAAGGAAGCTTTCAGACCCACATTTCCTTTTTGATCTTTGACCACTTATGAGACATTTTGAAAGAAAAATATTAAGTTTCAAAGTTGTACTTATGATTATTTTGGTAGTTCTTCTGGCAAGCAGAATATCTTTTTGTGATGGAATATAATCCAAGCTTATTTGTTATTAAGGACATTTTTTTACAGATTTGCCTATCTGAAATGATATTGAATGGTATTGAAAAAGATATTGAAAGATATTGAAAGGCAAAACCCAAAATCTGGCATTGTCACCGTTCCCTGAGCTGATGTGGGTGACCGGGTATCAGATGTCATCCTCATGTACCCATTGAGTTGGTTTGAATCACCTCCCTAAAGAAATGTGAAGGTGCTCTTGAAATCTACCAGAACCTTCATACTCTTCTGATCATTTTGCCGGGGAGAGCAGTGTGGAAGTCTTCATGGGTACTCCTTGAAATCTTGCCCATTGGTTTTAGGAAAATGCGCATTTACGCTCTTGCCTGCACCCAACAGCAGGATTGTCCCAAACCACTTCACGTTGAGTATTTGAGGTCTAACTTTCCCCAGGAAAGACGTTTGTCCATCTCCGTGGACTTTCGCTGCTGGCTGGCCTCACCTCCCATGACCACACAGCCAAGTAAGTGACCACACAGATGGAGAGACAGGAAGCCCTGATTCTTATTTATTACTTACTTACTTACTTATTTATTTATTTATTTATTTATTTATTTATTTATTTATTTATTTTCTAAACAATACAAACCACTCTGAAGAGCCTGCTTGGAGTGTGGTACCAGAGCATCTGTCTTGGACTTGAATTTTGGCTCTACAAATGAGGAATCCTGGCCAAATTACTTAACTTTATTGAATCTCAGTTTCCTCATTTCCAAAATGAAGATAACCCTAACTATCTCCCAGGATTCCTGTGAACAGCAAATGAGAACATCAGCCTCCAGTCGTTTGCCCTGTGCTTGGCCTTAGATTTCTAGACTATGTCACTTCCTTTTTCTTCTCTAATTGCTCTTTTTTTAAAGACTTATTTATTAATAACATTGAACTTAACTTTGCTTCATAATCAGACACTTAAAAGATGAAGGTTTGTCACTATTCAAACTGTGAAAACATTTGCAGTTGGCATTCACAATTTGTTAGAATTTGCAATTTGAATGCGATAAATTGCCAATAGTGATACTTAAATGTCCAGTACTATTTGGTTTGTTTAAAAAAAAAGGCAAACACCTTCTTTGGTGAAGGAAAGGTGAAGGAGAGGAAATTATTGTTAGAAAGGGGTAAAGGGGACTTTTGAGATACAAAATTTCCTGTTTTGTATTTCCCTTTGGGTGATGGTTACATTGGCATATGCCAGTTTCAAAACATACTAAGTATATGGGGCGCCTGGGTGGCTTAGTCGGCTAAGCGTCCGACTTTCGCTTAGGTCATGATCTCGCGGTTCATGGGTTCGGGCCCCGCGTCGGGCTCTGTGCTGACTGCCAGCTCAGAGCCTGGAGCCTGTTTCCGTCTGTGACTCCCTCTCTCTCTGACCCTCCCCTGCTCATGCTGTCTCTCTCTTTCTCTCCTAGAAATAAATAAAAACATTAAAAAAAATTAAAAAAAAATACTAAGTATCTGTGCTTTCTGCTTGTTATTTATGCTTCAATATTTCAAGCACAGGTATGACTTCGTACATTATTCACAAAAGTTATACCTTCCGCTTTAGTTTGACTCCACGTAAAAAGTCCAGAGCAAGAGTCTTATCACTTTGTGAGTCGAGGCTCATATGTTTATGTGTTATTTATTAGACCGGGTATTAGTATATCTGAAATGAAATTTATGGGGTGTGTCATGCTCATTGGTAGATGACATCATTCATTTTTTAGTGTTTGGTTTTCTTTCAAGCTTGAACCCACAACTTTACTGGGCAGTGCGCCTGTTGTAAGTAAGCAGGTCAGTTATTTAGAGTTTAAAGAAAAAGCCTTATGCATTTAAACTTGCCCTTAAAGTTAATTATATATTTCATTCATATATAAAGTCAGAGGTGTCCTGGTTCTCCAAAATGAAGTTACTTGATAATGCATCGTTTAGGAAAGAAGTACCTACTAAAAGCTATTAAAGCATAACTTCTACTTTAAACTCATTGTGCTCGTTTGTGAAAATGTGAGTGTACAAGTTTGCAGCCATGTTCTTCATGCAGGTTTTGTATTTGAAGCTTTCTTTCAGCTTATATGAGCTCACTCTCTTCCTCTTTGATCTTAGTGCAGCTTGATTTAAAATGTTCATATGAGAACCATAGTTCACTCGCTTAAAGCATGTGTTTTAGATAGCATCAAGATATTATGGTCACCTGGAAGTTTTTATAATTGGACTTCATTGTAGGATTTTTGCATACTACCCCCAGGTAGTTTCAAATGTTTAATGCTTTCTCCATTATTTGAAGCAATGATTTATTTTTTAGTTTAATTTACTTACTTTTTAGAGAAAATGCCAGTATTACATTAAAAGGTATTTAATTGTATCAACATATATTTAGGAATTAAAAAATATGTTTTTACCCAGGCTTCATAAAAATATTGATTCATATGAAACGAAAACATAGTTTTCATTTAGAAATGTTATTTAGGGTAATTTTGTAATGTTATGATAAGATACTGGAAAGTAAGTAACATTTTCCTTTTCTAGTGGGAGGAAAACTATTATGAATTATTTAATTTATTTTATTAAATTTTTTAATGTGTATTTATTTTTGAAGGAGAGAGAGACAGAGAATGAGAGAGGGAAGAGCAGAGAGAGAGGGAGACATAAAATCTGAAGCAGGCTCCAGACTTTGAGCTGTCAGCACAGAGCCTGACACGGGGCTCCAACTCACAAACTGTGAGATCATGACCTGAGCCGAAGTCAGGTGCTAACCAACTGAGCCACCCAGGTGCCCCATATTATGAATTATTTTAGTCTTGAAGAAATTATAAAAAGTAATATTATATAATATTTTAATTACTGGGAGAATCACTTTTATCCATTCTAAATAATTTAGTATAGGTAACTTAAAAATTACTTTAAAATAGTAATTAGTTTGATCTTTCAAATAACATTGACTTTTCACCCCATGATTTAAAAATCTAATTAGGTTAGGTTTGATAAGGGTGTTTTAAGATGTTACAGTTCAGTGGTGTTGGTACTTGGTGTTTGAGTTTTGCTTTATGTAATGACTCTGAGCTGAATATATTTACTGTTCTAAAAATGGGGGAGTCCAAGTTTAATTCACTCCTTATGTTTAGGAAGGTGATATTGTGTCCTTCTCATCTGATACTTTTAAATAATAACTTTTTATTAAGTCATTTGATAAATATAAATGAAAAAATATTTGATTATTTAAACAAAGCTGAGGCACATCAATGTTATCACTGTCTTCAGTAAGAAATAGTCACTGAGGTAAGAATGGCCACCATGTGGAAATCCTTATGTGGAAAAGTGGGTACAGACAGCCCACATCTGAATGGAATTTGTAAATGCCTAAAAGATACCCAACACCTGGTAGCAACATCTCAATAGTTTCATAAAAATACTATTTAATTACTTATTTTGATTTATAAATTTATTGCTTAGATATTTGTCCTTTTCCTGTTATTAGGGCCATTTTGTTTTTTCTTATTAATATGTAAAATTTCATTATATTTTCAAAATAATATTCCTTTGTTGTATAAAATTCATGTGTTTTTTTCTCATTGTATATTCTGCCATTTTATTATTTGATGAAATCTTTTGATACTTATGCTTTTAAGATAGTTGATTTTTCAGAGCACCTGGGTGGCTCAGTAAGTTAAGTGCTCTACTCTAGCTTTTTGCTCAGGTCAGGATCTCATGGTTCATGAAACTGAGCCCTGGGTCAGGCTCTGCGCTGATAGCATGGAGCCTGCTTGGGGTTTCTCTCTCTCTCTCTCTCTCTCTCTCTCTCTCTCTCTGTGTGTCTCTCTGTCTCTCTCAAAATAAGTAAATAAATAAGCTTATAAAAAGGTGATTGATTTATCATTCTTTTAGCTTGTATTTTGTGGGTTTCTTTTTTATGGGAGGGCATTTTGTGTAGGAATTCTTTTCTAACTTAAAGGCACAAAACTATTACTTAAATTTTCTTCTTAAAGTTTAAACATTTTCAAAAAAACGTTTAAAAATGTCATTTTATATTCAAATCTAACATTCATCTATAATTTTGTTTTTCATTATTTGGATAACCAGTTTCCCTGTTGGTCACTTGTCTTCTGCCATCTCATCTGCCATGCACCCTCTCTTCTTGACATGACTTTTCATGTAGCACAGGTATGTTCCTGGGTTCTCTGTTCTGCCCTAGTCTATTTGCCAGTCTCTGGGTTGGCACATTTTATATTATATTAAGCCTTAATTTAACTATAATTTATATCAACCCTTAATATCTTTCTAGGTAAGTATTATATGTAATCTTCCCACCTTATTCAGATCTTCTTTCCTTTCAAACGTTTTGTGTTTTATTTATGTATTTTTTAAACAAAATTTGATATTTATTTATTTTTGAGAGAGTGAGTGAGCACAAGTGGGGGAAGGGCAGAGAGAAATGGAGACAGAATCTGAAGCAGGGTCCAGGCTCTGAGGTGTCAGCACAGAGCTCCATGTGGGGCTCAAACTCACCAACTGTGAGATCATGACCTGAGCCACAGTCCGATGCCCAACCACTGAGCCACCCAGGCACCCCAGTCTTTTTGTGTTTTAAATGAGCCCTGCTTTTTATTTTCTTCTTAGATTGCTCTTCATGTTGTAATCTGGTACCAGGCCAACTTCTACGCCATGTGCAGTAATGTTGGTCTGTCTTGAGTCTCTGTGTCTCCCTCATCCAGGGACACAGACGTCCACTGTTTTTCAAGATTTCATCAAAGATTTACTCCTGTGCTTAGAAAAGGTGCCTACAGGGCCCGTGACCCATCTGAACTCCTCCACCAGTGGGATGGTTTAATATAATCTTTCCTCACTCTTCTTTTGTCCTTTGAATTAAATATTTGTCATGCTTAGGCTCTTAAATTAGAAACCTGTTTTTCTGGCATGAAGTCAGGATAAGTCTAACCTTCAAACCTTTGGCTATTTTTCAGCATAAAAGAAAGATTTTTTTTTTTTTTCTGAACAAAGTTACCACAAGCTTGTGAGCCATCTGACACTGAAAACAGGAAATGTCATGGCAAATGCTCTGTTCTTAGATATTACTACAAAATATAATGCTAGTTCAGGAAAGGCAAGTGGATCTGAACCAGACCTTTGGTCAGGAGATTCACATTATAGCAACCCCGTCTCCTGATTAGATATGGAAACCCATGTTTTTTAGGATCTGCTTCTTGATGTCAAAGATGGAGAAATTTCAGAATCCACCAGTTCCTCTGTCACCATTTCCTAGATACTCATGAAAATGGTTTATCTTTGAGCTTATCAAATCCCAATGTCCAGAATTATGCCTGGCTCTCAGGAATCCTTAAATAAATGTATGGTGAAAAAGTAAAAAGGGAAGTGGGATGTAGTGCCAACTGAAGGACATAAAAGTGACAAAAATTAGGCAAAACTAATAGTAGTATCACCTCCCACCTCTCGATGGACAAAAATACTGCCATGGTAATGGACTTTTATACATAACCACATAATTTCCCAGTGATGTTAATTTTAGGAAGTCACACCTAATTTCATTGCTGGCTGCTTTTACTCTTATAGAAGAGGTACACTTGGAAACTGATGTTTTGATTTGCAAGGATGCTGGAGGGATTGAACACCAGGAGCCATGAAGTATCTTCCATTTCAGTTCAAGATAATAATTGCAGGCAGTGAATTTAGCAATGATTTCAATATTTCAAGGAAGCTAGTGGCAGCTGTACCTTTACATAGCATCTATTCCTGTGAAAGTCAACTTGAAATTTGACTTTCATGTTTGCTTGAGATTTTTTACACTGTGTGTGAAAAAGTGCAGCATGGTGATACTTAGGATTTTATGGTGATCTGAAGTGTGGAATTGACCACAGTCAACTTCACCTCTAAATACTTCTTAAAGAGAAACAATTTGTTAAGTAATGCAGGTTGATTAATGGGTTCTTTGTGGTCTGCATTGGTGAAAGGTTGGGAAAAATTCAGTGGTTGAAATTGACTTCCTGTTTCATTAGCTGCTCTTATTGTTACCAGTTGGTTAATGAATGCAGCTAAAGTAAGGATATCTGAAAATCCATATTGAGAAAGAAGAAAATTAATTCAAATTCTGATGTTGTACTATTATAGGGTACAGTAGGCAGAATAGTGGTCACTCAAAGATGTCTACAATCTAATTCCCAGAGCCTGTGAATATGTTCTCTTACATGGCATAGGCGGCTTTACGGATGTGATTAGGGCTAGGGATAAAGTATTCAGAAGACAATTCTGGATTATATGGTTGGACCCATTCTAATCACATGAGTGCTTGAAAGTGGAGAGCCTATCTTATTGGCCTCAAGAGAGATGCAATAATAGAAGGATCAAAGATACACAGTGTGAAAAAGATTTCACCCTCTAGTCGTAGGTTTGATAATGGAGGAAAGGGACCAGGAGCCAAGGAATTTAGGGGGCTCTGCTAGCTGGGAATGGCCTTTGGCTGACAGCCAACAAGAAAATGCAGTTCTGTACCCTTTAGGAACACAATTTGGGCAACAATCCAAATAAGCAAGAAAATGGATTCTCCCCTAGGGCCTCTACAAAGGCTGTAACTCTTCTGACACCTCACTTTTTGTCTGTTGAGACTCATGTTGGTCTTCTGACCTGCTATATTTTAAAGTTACAAATTTATGTTGCTTAACCCATTAAATTTGTAGTAATCTGTTACAGTAGTGTTAGAAGACTGATGTACAAGATAACTTTTTTTTTCCTTTTCAGTGGTCATGGATGCAAAAGAGAAATATAATAAAAAGACAATTGGTTCTTCAACAAAACCTTTTTTGTTTAAAAAAAAAAGGAAAAGAAACAAGTGTTGGGTGGCCTGTGTAGCCTCAAGTAACTAATCTTTTTCCTAGAGTATATTTGCTGATGAAGGGGTGATATTGACAAATTGCTACCTGGTGTGTAATTATGAGGGAAAGATCAGATTCAAATCAAAATGCTTTTATAGTTTTGAGTTGATGTGGTTTTACCCCTATGTTCCCATTCCTGTCAAAAAGGAGCTGTATTTTATTTACTTCTTTAAAATGTTATTTGGAAAAAAAAATAAAATGTTATTTGGTTAACTTCTTGATAGCCACCGTGAAGGGGAAACTACAATTGGGATCACCCCACATTTTCCCCTAGATGACAGTATTGCATCTGAACTTTCATGTGCAGATTAAATCCGTCCATGATTTTGTTAAATACTCCTCTTGGAGATGTACCTCCAGAAGGATTGCAGTACATCCCTGTGGTTATTTCTCCCTTCCAGTCAGTGAAGACAAATCCAAGAAAAGAAACATTAGTCTCTGCTATGAGTTTGATTTTGCTAGTGTTTGGAGTTTATAATTTTTCCCAAGGATAAAAAAGAAAAGAAGAAACGGAAGTCCATGGGCTGACAAATTTTTTGCCATTGCCATTTTTTCACCTGATAGTAATTAGCCATTTCTATACAAAAGCACCTTAATAAATATTCATAAATCTGTTCAGGATAGTTCTGTTGTGCGTTACACTCTTCATGATCAGTAAGAGGAAGTGAGGCAGATGGATAAATGGAATTGAAGTTAAACATGTGAAAATGAGAAGGAACCAGTGAAGTAATTAACTCTATCATTTACTAAATCATTCTCTTGGCAAAAAAAAAAAATCATTTAGTAGTTCAAATGGATCTATTATCTTATTCCAAAATATATACTGAGTTTTTATATTCTATCTCTTTCATAAAAGAAAGCAACTAAATTCTAAATTCTAACTAAGCCTGTTAGAATTTAGATAATTACAGACAGTGTGGGGGTCTCTAATTTGGTATGAAATTAACAGAATTAAAAAAAACTTATGGGGGGGCGCCTGGGTGGCTTAGTCAGTTAAGCGTCCAACTTTCGCTTAGGTTATGATCTCGCGGGTCGTGGGTTCGGGCCCCGCGTCGGGCTGTGCTGACTGCCAGCTCAGAGCCTGGAGCCTGTTTCAGTCTGTGACTCCCTCTCTCTCTGACCCTCCCCTGCTCACGCTGTCTCTCTCTCTCTCTCCTAGAAATAAATAAAACATTAAAAAAAAACAAAAACAAAAAAAACCCAAAAAAAAACCTTATGGGAATGAGGAAATACAGCTGAATGTGTCAACATGATAACCGAATTGAGAGAAATACCATAGAATATGAGCAAACTTTGTAATGTTGTATTAGAGTTAGTTTAGGAGTGGTTCAGAATGTAGCCTAAGCCTGCTTTCCTCTTACTGGCTACTTGATTTGGGAAACTTTTTTTTTTTTTAATTTTAAAAATGTTTGCTATTATTATTTTAATTTTCAATTGTAAACATTTTCAAGCATAAACAAAACAGTTGTTTGTGTAACTAACTTGTTCCTTTTTTGTAATTAACTGACATATATCCATGACCTAGATGCTGCAGTCACACAAACTTTTCCAGTTTTGAAATGCCTCTCATTATCTTTTTTTCTGAATAATTATTTGAAAAATTTTTAATGCTATTTAAAAATTTATTTCTGAGAGAGAGAGAGAGACAGACAGACAGACAGCATGAGTAGGAGAGGATCAGAGAGAGAGGGAGACACAGAATCCGAAACAGGCTCCAGGCTCTGAGCTGTCAGTGCAGTGCCCGACGCGGGGCTCCAACCCATGAACCATGAGATCATGACCTGAGCCAAAGTTGGACACTTAACCAACTGAGCCACCCAGGCCCCCCATTTTCTGAATAATTTAACACATACATTTCACACCTACATGCCACAATGTGCATCCCTAAAAATATGGAATATGGGCTTAAAAAAATACACAGTTATAACCATGATGTCATTATCCTATCTAACAAAATTAAAAATATTTTCTTGGTTGCAGCTAATACTCAGGCCACAATTAGATTTTCCAATTTGTTTAAAAAAAACATTTTTGTATTTATTTCTTCCAGTCCAAGTCCCAACAAGTTCCATGGGAACATTTACTTTTATATTTCCTAGGACTTTCTCCCCACTACCCTTTCTCTTTTGAAGATCAGTTTATTGAGGTATAATTTACATTAACCACATCTTACTTCTTTCAAGAGCAGTCCTATGTATTTTGACAAATGTATTCAGTTATGTAACTCCACCATAATCAAGAAGTCCTCTTTTTCTTTAAAAAATTTTTTATGTTTACTTATTTTTGAGAGAGAAAGAGAGAAAGAGAGAGAAGGAGAGAGAGCACAAGTAGGGGACGGGCAGAGAGAGAGGAAGAGGCTCCAGACTTTGAGCTGTCAGCACAGAGCCAGATGTGGGGCTCGAACCCACGAACCCTGAGATCATGACCTGAGCTGAAGTCAGACACTGAACCTGCTGAGCCACTCAGCCGCCCCTTGAAGTCCTCTTTTCCTTTTTGAGAACATCATACAGTTTCTCTCACTTAGCATAATTATTTTAAAATTCGCCATGTTTTTTATCAGTTATTTGTTCATTTTTCATTATTGAACATTATTCGATCCTGTGCCACAGTTTGTTATCCAGTCACAGATTGATGGACACTTGAGATGTTTTGTCATTTGGTTCGTTTTGGGTGAATATGAATAAGTCTCATAAACATTCACATATAAGTTTTTGTGTGGATATATGACATTTCTTTTGGCTAAATGTCTAGGAGTATTTACCTAGGTTTGCTAGCTCATGTGGTAATGGTATGTTTATTTAGTTTTATACAAAACTGCACACTGTTTTCCAGAGTGGCTGCATCACCTTGCATTTCTCAAAGCAGTACATGGAAATGCCAGTTGCTCTTAGTCTTTGTTAGTACGTGTTATTTTCAGGATTGCTTTTATTATCTAATCATTCAGAGAAGTATAGAGTGGTATCTCATTGTGGTTTTAATATTTTCATTTCCTAATTAGTAATGACCTTGTAAAGTTTTAAATGCACTTGTTTTTCTTATCCTTCATTTAGTTAAGACCAACCTCTTTCCTACAAAGTATTTTTCTATTGCATTGACCAGTTGAAGAAACTAAAAATGTCTTGTTTTCTTTCCCTTCATTTTGTTGTTCGACTTGATCCTCAATCTGTCATCATTCCTATAAGCTGGAAATTAGCTTGGTAAACTTCATTTGATTTCAAGTTTATTGTTTTTGATGGAATGCTTCATAGGCTATTTCACTAATTAACACTTTAGAGGGCATGTAACATCAGATTGACCTTGAGTTTGGATGCTGGCAATGTTATCGCTCCATCGTAAAGTGCCCATCAACTTTTCATCTAACGGTTTTGTCTATTTACCTTTTCCTGAATCAGCTAACTAATTACATAACAGTTATATATTCTAATTTTCTCCTTCCTCTGGATTCATCAGTTGAATGCCTTCTGTAAAAGAAGGCTTTTCCTCATGTACTAGAGACAGGTGGTCACCCTTAGGTAGAGTTTAGAGAGAAAAATTGGAATTGCTAACTTTTAGATTTAGTTTCCTTGAACTTTCCAGTGATAATTAATAGGTAGTAGTGGAGTGAATTTTTTCTTTGTAATTATTGTCTTTCTCTTTGAGTGTTATTACGAATTTATGACTTTTATATATTTAGTGTGTTTCAATCAACTTCAGTGATTTCTGGTTATTTCAAATTCAGGTTATATTAATGAGATAAGAAAGAAAAAGTGTAGAAGTGCATAGATTTTTATTTGTACTTGAGTCTAGTTTCTGAACATTTTTTTGGCCTATCTATATATGTACCCATCTCACATTCATAAAATTATCAAGTTCCAGAAAAAGGAAAATAACCTGGTAATATTTCATGGGAGTTGATATAAGTTAATAAATTAGGAAGAATTTACATTTTTATGATATGTGTGTTCCTATTATCATTTTGTTTTATTTTTTGTATCTATTTTTGGATCTTAGGAGTGCTTGAATATTTTACTCATTCAAGTTTTTCATGTTTCTAAGTAGTTTTTTTTGGTGCTATTATATATGTCTTTTGTTCTATTAGATTTAAAAGGTATATCTTTATTTTTTTTAAGTTTATTTATTTATTTTGAGAGAGAAAGAGAAAGCACACAGAGGATGGGCAGAGAGAGAGGCAGAGAGAGAATCCCAAGCAGGCTCTGCATTGGTAGTGGGCTGAAACCCGTGAATCGACCTGAGCTGAAATCAAGAATTGGATGCCACCCAGGTGCCCCTAAAATGTTTATCTTTTAAACGTATTTTTGTTTGTGTATATGAAGACTATCATTTTCTGTGTATTAATTTCTGAATTTACTCTTTTACTATTGTCTGTTACTATTTGCAGTAGTTTTCCAATTGATTTTCATAGATTTCACAATATTTATTGGCAATGGGAGATAATCCTGCCTCGTTTCTAATTCTCTCTTCAATTGCTTTGTCTTCACTGTTGAATATGACTTCCAAGTCGTTAAATAGACGGTGGTGGAAATAGTGGGTATAACTTTTCTTATTGCTGAGTTTAATGTCAATAATTCTGGGCTTTTCCCATTAAGTACAACTTGCCTTTATTGTTAAAATACTATATAATACATAAAAAATGGAAAATGGGAGTGGCTTAAGATGTGTTTCTTTAGCTCAAAGCTGGCTGGCAACTGCAAATGGCATTTTAATGAGAAAATTCATCAGTGATGTGATTTCTTCCTTTTTAATTCCTAGTACAGAAATGACTATACTTGCACAGTTGGGCACACTTGCCCGATCTTGCTTGCGACCCTGTGCTAGTCCTGTCTGCTCCTTACCCCCATCCCCAGCTCTACTGTCAGGCAGCCTGGCCTAACATACCTCTAGAGCCAGTCCTTATTTTCCCGTCCTGGTTCTCAGCTTACATTCTAGATATCTTTCCCTAAAAGAAAAGAGTATATATATTTAAGTACCTTTGTGACCTAAAACTCCTTCAAAAACAAAAACATCAGTTTTAGAGTAAAACAAACCCCTGGAAGGAAATGGAGCTCCTGAAGTGATTGTTGGCCCTTCGGCATCTCGCGTGCCCACTTTCTCACTCGCTGTCTGCATAAGGGGGCTGAGGACCCTGGAGCCCTCCGCACTTCACTGCCTTCTCTGCTTCTCTGCTGTGTAGTAAATCTTCAAAGATTACCAAACTGTCAAGAGTGTAGCATTCTTTTGATTATTTTCTGTCAAGAATGTCACCTCCTAAAACCCTGGCCTCCCGTCTTATTTATTATTGTTAGTGCTGTCAGCCTTGTGGTCAGATGTGTTAAATTTTGGAGCCTGGCTCACTGCTTCTTATTCCCCTATTCAGCCTCTGGCAGGTTCCCTGTGTTTTAAACCACACAACACTGTTTTATCCCTTATTTTCATTGCTCTCAGTTTTTCTTTTCTACAAAGCTTTCCCTTTTTTAAGTTTTTTTAAAACATTTTTCCTTTTTTAATGTTATTTTTTGTATTCTACATATAAAAGTTCACTTAGACAAACCTTCATTATTTTATTCATCATCCTTTATAATTTTACTTTGTACCTCTAAATTTCTATAAGAGCAAATCTTTAAATTTGGGTTATCCTTTCTAGCTAAAGATGTATTTGCCTTTATTTTAGAATTTTTAGACTTATTTGTATCCTAAAATATATTTTGAATTTCATTGTTCTCAATTGTCTTGCAACTAAACGAGATATTTGAAATTGACAGTCGTTCCCAGAAATTGATAAAAGCGTAGCCCCTTACACAAGGGAAAAATGTTATCTGATAGGTATGTGGATTTTATGTAGATATATATACAGTTATACTATATATATAATTATTTCTCATTGTACAGTAAATGTACTGAGAAAAAAAGTCAGAGAGGGAAAGTTATGGGAAGCACCATCCATCGAACAAATATTTAGATTTCCCTGAACTTATGGAACACTCTGATGTATAAGACTTGAAGCCTCTTGAGGCAACAGTAGAGTTAAGATTGACACTCAAGGGGTGCCAGGGTGGCTCAGTTGGTTAAGCATCCGACTTCGGCTCAGGTCATGATCTCACGGTTTGTGGGTTCGAGCCCCGCACTGGGCTCTGTGCTGACAGCCAGCTCAGAGCCTGGAGGCTGTTTTGGACTCTGTGTCTCCCTCTCTCTCTGACCCTCCCCTGCTCATGCTGTCTCTCCTCTCTCAGAAATAAACAATTGGGGCGCCTGGGTGGCTTAGTCAGTTGAGCGTCTGACTTTCGCTTAGGTCATGATCTCGCGGTTCGTGGGTTTGAGCCCCGCGTCGGGCGCTGTGCTAACAGCTAGCTCAGAAACTGGAGCCTGTTTCAGATTCTGTGTCCCCCTCTCTCTCTGACCCTCCCTGCTCATGCTCTCTCTCTCTCTCTCTCCTAGAAATAAATAAAAAATATTTTAAAAAAAGAAATAAATAAAACATTAAAAAATTAAAAAAAAAAGATTGACACTCAAAATATTGGAAACAATATTAGTAGTTATCTAAAGTAAATACCATATGGGAGATACAGAGAATAACATATATAGGCAAGTGGATATAAGACTTTTTAGTCTTTGATACTGAGATGAATCAACAAAGGGATGATGAATTGAGAAAAGAGTGCTTTCCTCATAGAGTTTTGGAAGAGCCAAACAGTCAGTGCGTAAAAAAGCTCAGCGAAGGACTTACTACACAGTAAATACTCAATAAATGTTAGCAGTAGGTACTACTGGTAACCAGTGGATTTGAAATATCCCTAGTTCTTTGTTATTGGCTCTGCACTTTAAACTATTAGCAGAGGGGAATGACACTGTGTCCTGAAAATGGAAGAATCTGAACAGGATTCATGGCCAAGCCTTCAGTAAGCCAAGGCTGTGCTGTGAAGGGGCTTTGGGTCTGAGCTGCTGCTTGGGAAGCTGATGAGAGAGTCAGAGTTCCGTGTAATAAAATATATGTTCTAGAATTTTAACCTGGAAAAAATTGTTTATCCTTTTTATTGTAAATGAAATGATTGCTCAGTTTCTTCATCATAAGACCCATTGACTTATACATTAGAAGTGTGTTTTGTTTCCTAAATCTTTGTATACTCAATCAAAAGGTCTAAATTGTCTCCACTAACTGTCCGATTTTTTTCCCTCCTGAAGTTCATTTACCCTCATTCCCAGTTAGAAGATAGGAGACATATTTGTGGGAAGAACTGTGTTTCCTGTAGATTTTCTTTACACTAAGCTTAGCCCAGAAAATAAAAAGTTGGGAATTAGTCTCAATATCATAAGGAAGAAAGTGAACTGTGTTAAATAGCACTCTTGTTGATTAAGGAAAGAATGATGTTCATCCTGAATCATAGATGGCTTACGGTGACAGTTTGCAGATTTTTACTTCCTAAGAGTATCAGGAAGAAGTTGAAAGTAAGTAATGCCTGTTGAAGGCTTAAATTAGCAAAATTCACTGTCTCATTGAGCTGTAGGCATCTTCAAACTTCTCTGTAGGAATTTGAAGACTGATCTTGGTAAGAACAAAAATGTGTTCGGTCTTCAAATTTAATTAGAAAGGAAGGCTTAGAACTCCCTCTTGTAGGAATATGCAATCAAAGTAAGTATTTTCACTACAGATGACACTTTACTTTCTATAATTGTTACTAGAGTATCTGAGTACTTACCTGTTAACATTCCACCCCCACTCTGTCACTGGTTATTACCAGGTGGTGATTCCAGTATTTCTTTTAAGTTTGACAACAAGGGAATACAAAAGGTAAAAAAAGTTTCTTGAAATCCTAATGAAAACAGGTTTCATTAGTTATATCTGGTGTCACTGCTCCTTTGAAGAAGCTTGTGACCTTTCTTTCCCAGAGACTTTATTGAAACACATATGCTTAATCTCACTATGCTGGTCTACATGTTGCAGTGTGTGTGTGTGTGTGTGTGTGTGTGTGTGTATGTATAAGGAGTTTTATTTTTTCTTACCCTAAGTTTCTGTAGTACTTCTCAGGAAATGCAAAGATTGTTTTATTTACTTTTAATTTTTAAAAATTTTTAATGTTAATTTTTGAGAGAGAGAGAGAGAAAGAGAGACAGACCAGAAGCCAGAGAGAGGCAGAGAGAGGGAGACAGAGTCCAAAGCAGGCTCCAGGTTCTGAGCTGTCAGCACAGAGCCCGTCAGGGCTCTAACTTACAAACCCATGAGATTGTGACCTGAGCTGAAGTCAGTCTCTTAACCAACTGAGCCCTCCAGGTGCCCCAAGATTGTTATATTTTAAAACAATTCATTAACTACTCTCTTTATTTCTTCAAATAGGTTGAAAATCTCTTGTGGTTTAATTTACTGAATGTCTCCAGATATTCATGAGCTATTTGATATTTTTTCTGATGGGGAGGTACTTACTATGAAACATCTAATTGATATGGAGAATTTTGCATGTCAAAGGAACAATTGGATGACAAAGTGTCCTTCCTTTATTCTTTTTTATCATTTTCTCATTTCGAGGTATTTCTGTAAATACTTTATACTCATATTTTAAAACTTAAGCTTTTGTCCTATGAAAAAATCCTACATTATATTTGCTTTTTCAGGATAAGACCTTTTCTGTGTCTGATGGAGAACTTTTATCTGAAATATGTGATAACCAAAGTTCCAGTAAACATTATTGCTCTGTGATATTGGTAGTTCGCTTTTTAAAAGCATCAGATGAGGGAAAGAGCTGTGTTTTATTTAAAGGTTAAATGGAAAATGAGGTATTATCTAAACCTCCTAATGTGTACAAAATAGCTTGCCTTCATTTTTGGTCATTTCAGATGAAAGCAAGTCTTCCTGAATAGTAAATTTCACCATTTTGTTTTGCTCTAAGCATGAGGACTGAATGTAAGGTGTTGTTTTATCTCCTATTCCTTCTCTGTTCTCCTAAAGTGTATTTATATTCCTTTATGAGAAATGGGACATATTTATATGTTGGCATAGAAATTCAAAACAGCATATATACATTGAATGTAATAACAGGGGCCTTTATTGTTTATAAAAAACAAACTATTATAAAATTCTACCATCAATACATGTGGTAATTTTAATTTTCCTGTGAATTTTAATTTGAATTAATTCAGACTGGATCACTTATCTTAGTATTATGACCTGTATGAGAAAGCTATTTGGGAGTGATTCGATCAAATGAGGCAACATATATGAAAGTAGATTGTCAATAGAATGTATTTATAAACGTTATTTGGTGTTACTTTACACCAAGGTTTAGAAAAACGTATTGTAACAAATGGTATGATAGAATGTGTCTGATTTTAAGGTGTTATCATACCTAATGACATGGTTGACTGTATATTAGACACATTCAGGAAGAAACACTCACCCTGCAGGGGGCAAAACAGCAGAGTGTGTCATAAGATTCAAATTTAATTATTTAAACTTCACAATCATCATTTTGCTTTACAAAAATATCCCAGTGACATTTCTTATAATGAGTCCCTTACCGTCAAAATCATAGAGAGAATTCTGCTGCTGTCTGGTTATTAGTGGATCAGTGAATTTCCATTTTATTTTAGCTTTCTCCAAAGTGTTGAGCTTAAGAGGCTAACAGTTCTGAGAGGATTTTGGTCGCCTCTAGAGTCTTACCTTTTGAGAAGGAGGAAGTTGGGGATGAGGAAGGGAGAAGAATGCTAACTAACTTGCATTTTATGTATGAGGAGTCTATTCTTAACAGTATGTTCTCAAAGAGGGTGTGTAAATGTTTTTTAATGTTTATTTATTTTTGACAGAGACAGAGACAGTGTAAGCGGAGGAGGGACAGAGAGAGGAGACACAGAATCTGAAGTAGGCTCCAGGCTCTGAGCTATCAGCACAGAGCTTCAGCACAGAGCCTGAGGAGCGCCTGAGCCCAGGATTCATGAGATCATGACCTGAGCCAGAATTGGACGCCCAACTGACTGAGCCACCAGATGCCCCTCAAAGAGGGTGTTTCATTCTTTTGGTTATTTCTTTTGATATTGACTTAAGTTTTGGTTTTTTCTTTTTACTTGCTTTTCTCCCCCTACCCCCCCCCCCACAATGGTGGTTTTAATACATTTCTTCTCTAGATTAGAAATCATCTCTCTTTCTTGCTTTTATTCACTTAATCTCACTTTTTTACCCTTTCTCTCTTCCAAGGAGTGTGAACTGATGAGTTGCTTTTAGCAGTGGTGCCAGATAAACATTTGATCTTGTGTGTGTGTGAAATTTCCTTTTTTTGGTTTTGTTTTTGTTTTTAATTTTTTTAATTTTTAATTTAATTTTATTTTGGCAATACTGTTTTGAGATTGGAATTGTTTAATAGTTTGTCCTGGGATTCCAAGTTCAAAATAATAGCACCACACACACACAAACACACCCCTCACAAATTCTTGCCTTTATAAATTCAATATCATATGTAATGCTACTTAATGCTATATTAATTATTGTATAGATCCAAAGAAACAGTTTTTAACTCATGTAGCAAAAAGGAGCTAATCAGTGATTATCTCAGGACAACAGACAGTCCGCTGCTGTATCCCACTCATGTTTTTTCCCTGAGTCAAGTCCTTTCTCAGTCTCCATTCTGGTTCACAAGAGTTGGTGCCTAAAGGACCTTTTTCGAAGGAGCCTCTGAGAGGTAAATTCAGCGATGAGTTCAGCCCAGCAAGTATTTATCTAGTACTTACACCACATCCTCAGAATTGTATTCAGATTTGGAAAAGCCAAACTGTGCATAGGTTTCTGTCCTTAAAGGAGATTATGGTTCATCTGGGCAAAGAAAGTAAACACAGGAATAGCTTGACAAGATGAAACTGTATTTTTTTTTTTTTACCTTTGGGTAAAATCCTTATTATAATTCCAGCTTAATTTCATGCTGGCAGAACTCTCCCAAATTCATGTTCTCTCCTCTCTTCCTAGGCATCATTGTTGACTGTCTCTAATGAACACTGACCCACACTTCAGTTACATTGACACCTTCTCCAGTATACTTTACTTAGATGTTGCTCAACCCTAGAACAATACACTTGACCTTCTCCTGTGCCTGCAATACATTGCTGCAGTTACAGAACATTATTGACACACTTGAAATACTGGTATAGAACATCAGGGGCGTCTTCAGTTACCATGTAACTATCAATACTAGATTTTGCTCTTCTTTCAATTTCTTACATATTGGCATCTAGCTCTGATTACAGTTTCTTTATTTGCAGCTCTTACACTGTTCTTACAGCTCTTCACCCTCATTTCCCAGGCTTTTCTTCTTCAAGTCTTATCTCTAGGTTGTTAACCTCACTCTATCATACTGCTCTCGCTACTTCTTCCTTCCTTATTCCCTGCTGACTCTCTCTCTAGCAATTTGGTTGAATTGCTGACTTACCGTCTTCCTCATGTCCATTGCCTCCCTTACTTTTGTGCCTCACCTTTTCATCACAGTGCCAACACCTGTCAGTAATTTTTTCTACCTTCTTTCTTGTACCTGTGTGACGAGCACCTCTGAAGAAATATCGTACAGTGATGCAGGCTGGCTCCACTGCAAATCCATCATCATCAAAAGTAGCTGAGGCCCAGTGCTGCCTGCCTTTTGGCTTTTCAGTTCTGCGAACTATTTGCTTCATTATTTTTACTTTGATTTTTTAAATTTTATTTTATTGTGGTAAGAACACAAAAATAAAAGGCAGAGTGCATTATTGTGGACTGGAGGTACGGTATTGTAGAGAAGATCTCTAGTGCTTACCTTGCCTAACTGTAACCTTATGCCCATTGATTAGCAATTCCCCACTTGGCTCTCCAGTCAACTCCTGGCAACCTCTATTTCATTCTTTGTTTCTGTGCATTTGACTACTTTAGATACCTCACGTAAGTGGAATTATGCAGTCTTTGTCTTTCCATGACCAGCTTATTTCTTTTACTGGTATCCTGAAAGTTCATCCATTTCATCTATGTTGTTGCATATTGCAGAATATCCATATTTTATTATAATTTTTTATTTTTTAATGTTTATTTATTGTTGAGAGAGGCACAGAGAGAGAAGGAGACAGAATCTGAAGCAGGCTCCAAGCTCTGAGCTGACAGCACAGAGCCCAATGCATGGCTTGAACTCAAAAACCGTGAGATCATGACCGGAACCAAAGTCAGATGCTTAACCGACTGATCCACCCAGGTGCCCCAGAATTTCCTTCTTTTTAAAGAATAGGTAGTATTCCACTGTGTGTGTGGAATACACACATGTGTCTATTTATTTGTTGATGGACATAAGGTTGTTTCCACATCTTGGCTATTGTGGGTAGTGTTGCAGTGAATGTAGGAGTGTCAATATCACTTTGAGATCCAGATTTCATTTTTTTGGATAAATATCCAAAAGTGGAATTGTTGGGGCATTTGGTAGTTCCATTATTTTAATTTTTTTTGAGGAACTTCCATACTGGTTTCCCTGGTGGCTGCACATTTTGCAATGCCACCAACCATGCACAAAGCTTCCAATTTCTTTTTTTTTTCTTATTTTTTTTAATGTTTTATTTATTTCTAGGAGAGAGAGAGAGAGACAGCGTGAGCAGGGGAGGGTCAGAGAGAGAGGGAGTCACAGACTGAAACAGGCTCCAGGCTCTGAGCTGGCAGTCAGCACAGAGCCCGACGTGGGGCTCGAACCCACGAACCGCGAGATCATGACCTAAGCGAAAGTCGGACGCTTAACTGACTAAGCCACCCAGGCGCCCCCAAAGCTTCCAATTTCTTGACATCCTTGACAATGCTTGTTTTATTTTTTTTTATAATAATCATGCAGGAAATTGTGATATTTCAATGTGGTTTTGATTTGCATTAGTGCGTGGAGTAATTTTCATATACATGTTGGCCATTTGTGTACCTTCTTTGGAAAAATGCCTGTGCAAGTCAATTTTCAATCACATTTTTAGGGTTTTTCCCCCACATTATGTTGTAGTTCTTTATGGATTTGGGATATTAATTCCTGAGTAGATATATACTTTGCAGGTATTTTCTCCCATTTTGTATATTGCCCTTTTTTCTGTTGTCTTTTACCTTGGCGGTGTGGAAGCTTTTTAGTTTGATGTAGTCCCACTTGCTTATTTTTGTTTTTGTTTTTGTTGCTTGTGATTTTGGCACCACATGCATGAAATCATTGACAGGAACAGTCCCATGAAGCTCTTCCTCTATGTTTTCTTCTGAGTTTTACAGTTTCAGGTCTTATGTTTAAATCTTTAATCTGTTTTGCTCTTGTTTATTTTATTTGGTCTTTCTTGGTCTGTACCAAGTCATCTCCCATGGCATTTATTTTTCTCAAATCCTCCTATTGGTCTCCATCTTTCCCCACGTGATGTTGTTGAGAACAGCAATATAGCACAGTACGCTCGATCTAGATTTGTTTCACAGCCCTGCTCTGCAAATTATTTTGTGAGCCGGGGCAAGTAATTTAATCTCTCTTTGGTTCTGTTTCTTGATCTGTAAAATGGGGATGATAATGCTACCCATTTGAAAGAGATATTGTAAGGATTCAATAAGTTAGTATTGGCTTAAAGCATTTACAATAGCACCTAACACATAGGAAATATGTTAGTGTTGGTTAATATTGCCTTTTTTAAAAAATCACTTATAATATTGAGATCTTTAGGTCTAATACCCTATTTCCATCCTACATACCTATGCTTTTGTCAACAGCTCATCTACTCTTACTGCACTTTCTTCATTTTCAGACATGGTGCATTAAAAGATCATCTTTCTTCCTGTTTCATCCTTCATGGAGTCTACTTTCATGTTTATCTCTCTCTTTCTCCCACATTTTAAATCTATTGCTTCATATAAAATTCATACCTGGAGCCTCTAAGCTTCTTCCAAAAACAGTAAAAAACATTATCATCATCACTATCCTCATCAGAAACAACCCAAGAATACAAAGGAATCTTCCTCTGATAATGCCTCATATACTTTCCCAGGCCCTTTCTTCTCTTCTCTCATATAGATGTGCTTTTTTGTTTTGTTTTGTTTTTCTTTAAATATTAGTCTTCCCTCCTTACTGCACTGCCTTCTCACTCTAGTTAAAATTTACTGATACTGAACAAGGGAATAAACAGTTAGGTGTTGGTCACATTCAAGGATTTGATTTTTGTCCTTAGTCCACCGTGATTCTCTTCTGGATTTCACACTGTTAGCCAATTTTGACTTTCATGACATAAGTTCTCAGCTCAACCATCCTACTCACATGGTTTTGCTCCAGGCTCTGACTCTCTCCTTGTCTCCTTTCTTGGGTCTTCCTCCCACCTCCTAAATTTATGCTTTCCCCCACATCCCATTTTTCACACTGATCCTTGTTATATATGTTCCTTGGGTAATTTAATCTATTTCCATGATTTATATACTGTTTACCGGATGTGCCAGTGACTCACAAATCTCTATTTCTAGCCCCAAACTCTCTCCTGAGCTTTCAGACCTCTTTCCAACTATTTCCTAGATGTGAACACCCATGGGCATCCCAATTTCAGTGCATCTAAAATTAAACTCATTATATTCCCAATTGTCACATTGCTCCTGTATTTCTATCTTAATGGATGCCTTCACATTCAACCTAAAGAGCCCAGGCCAGAAACCATACAGGCCGCTATTTACATCATGATACTTAAAATTGTATTGGGCATCTCTTCTTTTCAGACTGAGCTCTCACTGCCTTACTTCAGGCCTTCATTTTCCTCTACCTGAGCTATTATGAGAATGTTTGAATAACTTTTTCTGCTGATGTCACCACTATCCAGTCTATGTGCACTTGATAGTCATGCTTCTAGAACATTAACCTGATCATGTGTTGTCTTGCTTAAATTTCTTAGGTGGTTGTCTGTTACTTACAGTTTATGATCCAACTCATGATGAAGCAGTGTTCTTCACCATCCAGCCTGATGCTGGATCCAGCACAGCCTGTTTTCCCATCCTCAGTTCTGGTCAGAGTCCTTGGTGGACACATGGCACAGATCTAGTCCTCCATGTGATGCTCTTTTCTTTAATGCCTATATGCCTTGCGTTTACACACATTAAACTTCTATTCGTATTCTCTGGAAGATTTTTATTTACTCCAACAAACCTAGCCCAATTTCTCTTTGGGAAGCTGTTCACAAATCATTGATTTCCTCTCTTTAGTTTTCCTAGTCTTTTGTAGATGGTAGTTATAACACTGGCTTGGAACTATTTGAATTTCCAAAGAGCTCTTTGTATTCTTGTATTCCTAAAACCAAGGATCCTGCCTGGAACTTAGTAGGTGCTTCATGAATGTTTGAACGAATTTTAGAACTAAGTATTTTTAAAAGATGAAGGAGATAGTTTATTTCATTGTAGGTTAGCTTAAAGATAGGAAAAACAGTGGGAAAAGAAGGCCATCAAAGGAGAAAAGAAAAGTCAATAGACCAAATGATATAATATATAAGACCTAAATGGAGAAGGAAGAAAGCATGAAGAAATAGATCCTTGGGTCTAGGAGAACTTTAGGAAATGACACTAGATAAGAAAGAAAGGTGATATTGTTGAACCTGTACTGACCATAATATCCATGGAGTGGATGGCAATGGAAGGAAAGGGCAGCCTTGTGAGAGAGAAAACCCTGACTGTGAATGTTGTCAGAAAGCATTGCAGAATAAAAAGGGGCCCCTTTGTTGCAGCTGTGCTATGTGTTTCTGCTAACAAATGGAGCTAAAAAGCCACGCCTTTCTCTATTTTTCTCTAAAACATCTGTTCAAAGAGCCCTGAGCCCAAGCTGTGTTCTCCCTAACCTGCTCTTAGCTGTGTGGGAAACATCCCTGACCTATAGCCGGGTCTCCTGTGCCACAACCTTCTAGGACTGTGCTATCCACCAGGATTTTTCTTGCAGAAAACAAACAAAAAATGATATTCTGTGGAATTATTGAGCATTATTTTGTTCCTGAAGGTACTGGGAAATGTCAATCTTGGAGAGTCATGAAAATTACTCTGCTCAGTGTTTGTAAAGCACTCCTGCCTTGCCCTGAACAGTAGAGGACATCCACTATTTACGGTGATGGGGCCCCTGAGGTATGGGTCAGTTAGAAACCACATTTAATATTCATAAAATAAACTGCATCAGTAAATGTACATATTTTTTTTGGGTGTGTGAAGGACTAAAATACCTTACATTTGGTTTTCTTCATAGAAACATTAGATGCCCCTTAGAGAGGTTTAAAGATAAAAGATATGCAAGAGTGGAACCTGAGCCCATGTTAGATTTGAAAACAGGACACTGGGACCTAAAGTTGGCACTGTATCTTTTCCATTGCAATGTCCTCTGAAAGATAATTTTTGAATGAATAAACTATTTTTACAGCAGTTTTAGGTTCTTAGCAAAATTGAGTAGAAGGTACAGAGATTTCTCATATGTTTTCTATCCCCACATATAAATAGCCTCCCCCTTTATCAACGTCTCTCATTTGTTATCCCCAAAGTCCATAGTTTAGAATAGGGTTCACTCTTGCTGTTCTAATACATGTTGCTGTGACATATAGGTTTGTATCAATGCATAATGACACATATCTACCACTAGATAGATAGTCATACAGAATGCCATCATACGGAATATTTTAACTGTCTTAAAAATTCTCTGTGCTCTTTCCGTTCATTCCTTCCTCCACCCTAAATCTTGACAACCACTGACCTTTTAATAGTGTCCATAGTTTTACTTTTGCCAGAATGTCATATAGTTGGAATCATACAAAATGTAGCCTTTTAAGAAGGCCTTATTTCAGTTAGTAATAAATATTTAAGATTCTTCCTTGTCTTTTCATGGCTTGGTAGCTTATTTCTTTTTAGCGCTTAAGAAAATTTCATTGGATGAATCACAATTTGTCTATCTATTTACCTACTGAAGGACACTGTGGTTGCTTCCAAGGTTTGGAAAGTATGAATAAAGTTGCCATAAACATCCTTCTGCAGACTTTTGTTTCAATATAAGTTGTCAACTACTTTGGGGAAATACAGGCATAGCTCATTGTATTGCACTTCATTTTATTGGGCTTCATGGATTCTGTGTTTTCACAATTTGGTTTGTGGCAACCTTACATCAAGCAAGTCTATCGGAACCATTTTCCAACAGCATTTGCTCACTTCATGTCTTTGTGTCACATTTTGCTAGTTTTTACAATATTTCAAACATGATTATTAATATTAGATTTGTTTTTGGGGTCCATTATCAGTGATCTTGATTCTACCGTTGTAATTGGTTTGTGGTACCATGAACCCACCCATATAAGACAGCAAACTTAATTGATAAATATTGTGTATGACAGCTCCATTGGCCAATCTTTCCCCATCTTTTCCCCTTCCTCTTGGGCCTCCCTATCCCTCAGACACAACAATATTAAAATTAGGCCAGTAATAATCCTACAATGCCTCCTAAGCGTTCAAATGAAAGGAAGAGTTTCATGTCTCTCAATTTACATCAAAAGTAGACCCAATTAAGCTCAGTGAAGAAGGCATGTTGAAAGCTGAGACCTCTTGCACCAGTTACCCAAGTTTTGAGTGCAAAGGAAATGTTATTGAATGAAATGAAAATAGCTACTCCAGTGAACCCAGGAATGATAAGAAACCAAAATGGCCTGGGGGTGCCTAGGTGGCTCAGTCAGTAAAGCATCTAACTCTTAATTTTGGCTCTTAATGATCTCACAGTTTGTGAATTCAAGCCCTGTATCGGGCTCCGTGCTGACAGTGCAGAGAGCCTGCTTGGAAATCGCTGTATCCCAAGAGATACTCTCTTTCTCTCTGGAAATAAATAAATAAAACTTTAGGAAAAAAAAAAAGAAAACAAAATGGACTTATTGCTGATATGGAGAAAGTTTTAGTGGTCTGGATAGAAGATAAAACCAGCCACAACATGCCCTTAAGCCAAAGCCTAATGCATACCAAAGCCCTAGCTCTCTTCATTTCTATGAAGACTGAGTAGTGAGAAAGCTACAGAAGAAAAGCTAGAAGTTGGCAGAGGTTGATTAATGAGGTTTAAGAAAATAAATCATCTCTAAAACATAAAAACGGTAGGTGAAATAGCAAGTGCTGGTGTTGAAGCTAATGCAAGTTATCTAGAGGATCTAGCTAAGATAATGGGAATGGATACACTAAACAACAGATTTTCAAGTGTAGATAAAACTGCTTGCTATTGCAAGAAGATGAAATTTAGGACTTTCATAGTTAGAGAGGATAAGTCAATATCTGGCTTCAAAACTTCAAAGGACAAGCTGACTCTCTTGTTAGGGGTGAATGCAGCTGTTGATGACTTAAGTTGAAGCCAGTGCCCATTTACCATTCTGAAAATTTTAGGGTCCTTAAGAATTATGCTAAATCTATTCTGCCTCTGCTGTCTAAATGAAACAACTAGGCTTGGATGACAGCACATTTGTTTACAACATGACTTACTGAGTATTTTAAGTTCACTGATGTGCTCTTATGCTCAGTGAAAGAAGATTCCTTTTAAAATATTACTGGTCGAGGGGCGCCAGGGTGGTTCAGTCGGGTAAGCGTCCTACTTCAGCTCAGGTCATAATCTCATGGTTCGTGGGTTCGAGTCCTGCATCGGGCTCTGTGCTGACAGCTAGCTCAGAGCCTGGAGTCTGCTTCAGATTCTGTGTCTCCCTCTCTCTCTGACCCTCTCCCCTGCTCATGCTCTCTCTCTCAGAAATAAATAAAACATAAAAAAAAAGTTGAAAAATAATACTGGTAGGGGAGCCTGGGTGGCTCAGTCGGTTGAGTGTCCAACTTTGGCTCAGGTCATGATCTCACAGTTCGTGGGTTCAGGTCCCACATCGGACTCTGCTGACAGCTAGCTGAGAGCCTGGAGCCTGCTTCTGATTCTGTGTCTCCCTCTCTCTCTGACTCTACCCTGCTTATGCTGCCTCTCTCTCTCTCTCTCTCTCAGAAATAAATAAAACATTAAAAAAATAAAAAATAAAATAATACTGGTCATTAACAGTGCACCTGGTTAACCAAGAGCTCTGATGGAGATATAGAAATTAATGTTTTCATACTTGCTAACAAGTCATCCATTCTGTTGCTGATAGATCAAGGAATAATTTCGAGTCTTATTATTTAAGAACTACATTTCAGGGGTCCCTGGGTGGCTCAGTCAGTTAGGTGTCCAACTCTTTTTTTTTAAAAAAAATTAAATATAATTTATTGTCAAATTGGCTAATATATAGTGTATAAAATGTGTTCTTAGTTTTTGGCATAGATTCTCGTGGTTCATCACTTACATACAATATCCAGTGCTCATTCCAACAAGTGCCCCCCTCAATGCCCATCACCCATTTCCCCTTCTCCCCCAACACTCCCAACAACCCTCAGTTTGTTCTCTGTGTTTAAGAGTTTCTTATGATTTGCCTCCCTCCCTTTCTTTTCCTGACTGACTTATTTCACTTAGTGTAATGTCCTCCAGTTCCATTCACATGGCTGCAAATGGCATGATTTCATTCTTTTTCATTGCCCAGTAGTATTCCATTGTATATATAAACCACATATTCTTTATCCATTCATAAGTTGATGAGCATTTAGGCTCTTTCATAATTTGAGTATTGTCAAAAGCACTGCTATAAACATTGGGGTACATGTGCTGCTATGAATCAGCACTCCTGTATCCTTTGGATAAATTCCTAGTAGTGCTCTTGCTGGGTCATAGGGTAGTTCTATTTTTAATTTTTTGAGGAAACTCCACACTGTTTTCCAGAGTGGGTACACCAATTTGCATTCCTACCAACAGTGCAAGAGGGTTCCCATCCTCGCCAGCATCTGTTGTTTCCTGAGTTGTTAATTTTAGCCACTCTGACTCATGTTAGGTAGTATCTCAGTGTGCTTTGATTTGTATTTCCCTGATGATGAGTGATGATGATCTTTTCATGTATCTGTTGGCCATCTGGATGTCTTCTTTGGAAAAGTTTCTGTTCATATCTTCTGCCCATTTTTTCACTGGATTATTTGTATTTCAGGTGTTGAGTTTTGAGATACAGATGACAGAATGTTTCTCATTTTAAACAATATAAGACACTAGAATAGTAGCTTTAAAGTGCTGAAAGAAAAAGAAAGAATTCAACCTAGACTTTTGTACTCAGCCAAAATATATTTTATTTTATTTATTTATTTATAATGTATTTTAAAAATGAAGGCAAAATCAGGCCTTTTTTTCCAGACATGAAAAGATGAAAGAAATCAAGAACAGTTGGCCTATCACTAAGTATATGTCAAAATGTACTTCAGGAAGAAGGAAGATGACACCAGAAATAAATATGTATCAACGTAAAAGGTGCAGAAAGTGGTAGCTATATAGATAAGTATATAAGACCTTTTTCTTATTAAATATCTCAAAGTATCATTTTGAATATTTTGATTTATGCACATATATAAAACAAAATATATAAACAAAAATAATGTTAATGCAGTATAATTATTAAATGTATAAAACTAAAATATATTCAAACATTATAAATTCCATGACAAAAAAAGGATATACTATTGGAAAATTCTTATATCATATGCAGCATTATATAGTATCACTTAAGTAAGGTAAAGAAAAATACTGTAAATCCTAGAGCAACCACTGAAATAATCAAATAAACAGTGCTAACAAGTCAACAAAGAAAATTAAAATGGAATCATAAAAAGTACTGAACCAATCCAAAACAAAGCAGAAAGAGTTTAAAAGGGAATAAAGAATGGATGGGACAAAGAGAAAATAAATAGTAAAATGATATTAAAGTTTAATCATATCAACAATTGCACTGAATATAAAAGATTTAAAACCCCACAGCTGAAAGGGAAATACTATCACACTTAAAAGCAAGACACCAATAATATGCTCTATGCAAGAAACACATTTTAAAGGTACAACTAGGTTAGCCCATTGTAGTTGGTAGAGCATGAGACTCTTAAAGATGCAAATAGGTTTAAGTAAAAGATTGGAAAAATATATACTGTAATAAAACTAATTAAAAGAAAATTATAGAAGCACCTGGGTGGCTAAGGCGGTTGCGCGTCCAACTTCAGCTCAGGTCATGATCTCACAGCTCGTGGGTTCAAGCCCCGTGTTGGGCTCTGTGCTGACAGCCAGCTCCGAGCATGGAGCCTGTTTCAGATTCTGTGTCTCCCTCTCTCTCTGACCCTCCCCTGCTTATGCTCTCTCTCATTCTCTCTCTCTCTCTGAAAAAGAAAAAAAAATTATAATAACTACATGTCAGAAAAATAGCTATGTAAAATAACTATATACATAATATGTTATAATATAATAATTGTAACTATATATGTAAATAACTATACGTGTAAATAACTATATATATGGAAAATTTAGATTTTATAGTCAATAATATTGCTAGAGTTAGAGAAGTTCAGTGAATGATACAGAATCAAAAGGACATTTTAGCAAACATTACCATAAATGCGTACCTAATTAAAGAGCAAAGTGTATAAATCAAAATTTAATTGAACTGCCAGAAGTAGATATATCTACATTAATATCGAAATTTTTTGCAGAAATTTTAGTACTTTATTTAGAAAAAAAATTTTAATGTTATTTATTTTTGAGAGAGACTGAATGTGATTCAGGGAGGGTCAGAAAAAGAGGGAAACAGAATCTGAAGCAGGCTCCAAGCTCTGAGCTGTTAGCACAAAATCCGACGTGGGGCTTGAACTGAGGAACCACAAGATCATGACCTGAGCTGAAGTCAGACACTTAACCGAGTGAGCCATCCAGGCGCCCCAAGAAATTTTCGTACTTTAATGGATAGAACAAGTAGACAGAAAATCAGTGAGGACACAGAAGACATGAAAACATTTTCAGCCAACGGGACCTAATTGCCATTTATTGGATGCTCCACCCAACAACAGCAGGATGCATGTTTTTTCAAGCACCTATAGATCCTTATGAAGATAGACTATATTGTGGTAATTTTTTTATAAATCTCAGTAATTCAAAAGAATTCAAGGCATAAATGAGTACGTTAGTTAATTATAAGTTAAGTTAATAAGTATGTTTTTGGCAACAATAGAATTAAATTAGAAATCAAAAGAAATCTGATTCCCAAATCTTGGGAAATTAAATAATACACACCTAAATAATACAAGTGTCAAAGAACAACTTCTTAAGGGAATTATAAAGTGTTTTAAACTGGATGAAATGAAAACACATTAAGAAAATTTGTAGAATGTGTCTTAAGTCATATTTGGTGAGGAAATTCACAGCAGTCCACATATATGAGAAATACCTCAAATTAAGTACCTCAGTTTTTACCTTAGGAAACTAGAAAGCAAGTGCATTATACCCCATGTAAGAAAAAGAAATGAAATAATTGAGATCAGAGTGGAAATCCATGAAATAGAATATAAAAGCAATGGGGGAAAAATCAATGGAAACAAACGCAGGTTCTTTGAAAAGTTCTTTGATAAATGTAATCAGTCTTCAGTCAGACTAAAAAGAAAAAAAGGAAGATGTAAACTGGTATAGCAGACACAAAAGTGGGTTAATCACTAACAAGTCTATAGAAAAGGATAATAAGGAAATATTTTGAACAATTTCAAGTTAATAAGTTAGACAACTTAAACGAAATGGATAAAATCTTTGAAGGACACAAACTACCAAAACTTACTATAAATAAAATAGATAATCTGAAGAACTCTGTATCTGTTTTGAAAATGAATCTATAGTTGGAAATCTTACAAAAAAATCTCCAGGCCCTCTGGCTTCATTGTTGAAATCTACCAAACACATAAGGAAGAACGATTACAATTCTACACAACTCTCTCAGAAAATTGAAGACAGGAAGTAATTCCTATCTCGTTTTATGTGGTCAATATTAGCCTGATACAACATTTTCAGATGCAAATATCACAAGTGAAAACAAAACAAAAGAAATCACAATAATATTTTTAATGGACAGAGGTGCAAAATGCAAGATAAAGTTTTTCAAATAGAATTTAATTAAATATACAAATGAAAATATAGGGGCACCTGGGTGGCTCAGTTGGTTAAGCAACCACCTTTTGATTTGGGCTCAGGTCATGATCTCACAGTTGGTGGGATTCAGCCCTGCTTAGGGCTCTGTGCTGACAGTGTGGAGCCAGTTTGGGATTCTGTCTTTCTTTCTCTCTCTGCCCTTCTCCTGCTTGTACTTTCTCTCTCTCTCTAAATAGATAAATAAACATTTAAAAACATGAAATTATATCATGACCAGATAGGATTTATGCCAGGAATGCAAAGGTGGTTTACTATTCAGAAATTAATCAGTGTAATCCTCTTAATAAACTATTAAAGATCATATAGTTAATAAACTATATAAGATCATTTCAATGGACATAAAAAGAGCATTTAAAAATTTGCATCCATTTCTACTAAAACTCCTTTGGCCAACCAGGAATAGAGGTTCATGTCTCATCTTGATATTGAGCATCTACATAAAACAACTAGCAAAATTTAATGGTAAAAGACTATTCCTGAAGATCTGGAACAAGACACCTAGTCTACCCTCACCACTTCTATTTAATATGGTACTGGAGGATTTAGCCATTGTAATTCAGGGAGAAAAAGAATAAAAGATACCTAGGTTGGAAGGGAAATTAATTTGGATAAGATATGATTGTCTGTTAGGAAAATGTGATGGAATCTACAAAAGAATTTACTAATAGACTAAGTGAATTGAGCAAAAAAAAATCAGAAATTGATAACATGAATTACTTCATATGAATGAAATTAAAACATGAATTACTTATAGATAAATCTGAAAAAGAATGTGCACAACTGTCCAGTAAAAAGCATAAGACACTAATTACTAACAGAAATCAAATAAGATGTAAATAAGTAGATAAACTATTCATAGGAGAAAATACTCAATATTATGAAGGTAGTACTTCTCAAAGTTGCTATATAAAATAAAGGACCCCCATTTAAATTTAAATTTTATGTAAAAATTTAGAATTTTCATGTAAGCATATCCCTTTCTGCATTTTCGTTTGCTACGTCTGTTAGCCCTACCTCAAATTGGTTCTATGTAATTTTGATCAAAATCATATTTTTTCTTTTTGGTAAAAATTGACAAGCTTATTCTAAAATTCATATGGAAATTCCAAGGATCTTGGAAAGCCAAAACAACTTTGAAAAGCTACAACAATGTTAGAGAAATAACAATATGTGACTTCAAGTCTTATTATAAAGGAATGGTAATGAAGAAAATGCAGTATTGGCATTAAGATACACAAATAAGATGAGAGTAAGAAAATAGAAAATCCAGTAGTAGAACAACACATACATGGTTGTATTTTGATAAAGGTGCAAGGGCGGTTCTTTGGAGATGGATAGTCTTTTCAACAGATAGTGCTGTAATATTTAGATCTCTTTGTAACAAAAAATTATCTTTAATTTGTAACTCATACCATATAACAAAAATACCTCAAAATGGAATATAGTCTGAATATGAAACATAAAACCCTAAAACTTCTAGAAGGAAACATGGGAGAAAATCTTTGTGAATTTATATACAACACAGAAAATACCATCTAGGAAACAAATCAATGAACAGGACTTCATCATTGTATTCCTCACGTGTATTCATTTACATAACCATTTCCATTGTTAATCCTTAAAAAATCATTTCTTGTAGGAGAAATATAAACCTTGATATTGTTAAGAATGTATTTTCCAATTTTGTGTTAAATTATGCAAGCCAATGATATAAATAATTATTCACACTTTTAAATTTGGTCAATTTAGATTTTTGTCATAGTGAGTTAAATGAGTGAATTAAAAATCAGTGTATTGACATAGGAAGGCTCTTTTAAGTGTCACTTCTCTGTTACATCTCTCCCATCTAGCAGTCCTTTCTAGTAGTTTAACTCAGTTTAACTCAGTTGCTTGAACCCTGCACAGTCTGTAGTTTTCACCTACAGTGAACTAACTAAATGTTATTCCAGAAGGCTTTAGTATACAGATGCCATGATCTCAGAAACTTTTGGTTATTTCAGAAACATGTTTATGAATGAGTAAACAGTAATGGTGGGGAAGAATAAATGAATCCTTTATGAAATATTCCACATGTCACAGGCTAGCCAACATGGTTGATTTGCCCCAGTATCATATACATTTTGAATAATCTAAATCACAACAAGAAATACAAGGTAGCACACATTTTGTATTTGCTTTATTGGAAACCAAAGGAAAGCTGTTTGAATTTTAGTAAATGCTGACCTCAAATCCTTTTTTAAAAGTTTTTATTTAAATTCTAGTTCATTAACATACAGTGTAATAATAGTACAGTATAATGATTCAACATTTCCATATGACACCCGGGATTTACCACAGCAACTGCACTCCTCAATTCCCATCACCTGTTTTACCCATCCCCTCACCCACCTCCCTTCTGGTAACCATCAGTTTGTTCTCTGTAGTTAAGAGTTCGTTTCTTGGTTTGCCTCCCTCTCTCTTTTTTAACCTTTGATCATTTGTTATGTTTCTTAAATTCTAAGTGAGTGAAATCATATGGTATTCATTTTTCTCTGACTTATTTCGTTTAGCATAATACTCTACAGTTCCATCTGTGTCCTTGCAAATAGCAAGATTTCATTCTTTTCTATGGTTAAGTAATATTCCATTTCATAAGTGTTTTATTTTATTTTATTTTTTAATGTTTTATTTATTTCTAGGAGAGAGAGAGAGAGAGACAGTGTGAGCAGGGGAGGGTCAGAGAGAGAGGGAGTCACAGACTGAAACAGGCTCCAGGCTCTGAGCTGGCAGTCAGCACAGAGCCCGACACGGGGCTCGAACCCACGAACCACGAGATCATGACCTAAGCGAAAGTCGGACGCTTAACCGACTAAGCCACCCACGCGCCCCATTATTCCATTTTATAAAGATACTACATCTTCTTTATTCCTTCATCAATCGGTGGACACTTGGGCTGCTTCCATATCTTGTCTCTTGTAGATAATGCTGGTTATAAACATAGGGATGCATACATCTCTTTGAATTCGTGTTTTTATATTCTTTAAGTAAATACCTAGTAGTACAGTTGCTGGATTGTAGGGTAGTTCTGTTTTTAACTTCTTGAGGAATCTCCATACTGTTGCACCAGTTTGCATTCCCACCAACGGTGCAAGAGAGTTCACTTTTCTCCACATCTTTGCCAACCCCTGTTGTTTCTTGTGTTGTTGATTTTAGCCATTCTGACAGGTGTGAGGTAATATCTTTACTTTTTAAAATAGAAAATTCAGAAATTTATTTTTTATTTATTTTTTTATTTCAGGTTTTTATTTAAATTCTAATTAGTTAACATATAGGGTAATATAGGTTGCAGGAGTAGACTTTAGTGATTCATCACTTACATACAGCACGTTACACATACCCTCCATATCCATCAGCCATTTAGTCCTTCCCTCCACTTACCTCCTTCCATCAAACCTCAGTTTTGACTTGTATTTCCTGATAATCAGGGAAGTTGAGCATCATTTCATGTGTCTGTTGGCCATCTCTATGTCTTCTTTGGAAAAATGTCTATTCATGTCTTTTGCCCACTTTTTAATTGGATTATTCATTGTTTGGGTGTCAAGTTGCATAAGTTCTTTATATATTTTGAATACTCGCCTTTTATCAGATATGTCATTTGCAAGTATCTTCTCCCATGCTGTAGGTTGTCTTTTAGTTTTGTTGATTGCTTTTCACTGTGCGGAATCTTTCTATTTTGATGAAGTCCCAAAAGTTTCCCTTGTCTTAGGATACGTATCTAGAAAGCAGTTGCTAAGGCTGATGTCAAAGAGATTACTGCCTGTGTTACCCTCTAAGACTTTTATGGTTTTCAGGTCTCACATATATGGTCTCAAATACTTTCGAATGGACGTTTCTAAATCAGAATCCCTGGCTTTATATTTGTGTGTGTGTGTGTGTGTGTGTGTGTGTGTGGTGTTGGTGAGGGGGTTATGAGTGATTTATTATTAGGTAGACCATTTTAATAGCAAACCAACATATGAGTAACTGATATATAAATCTTGCCTCATTAATATACAGGCAGCCCACATTTTGTAACACCAGTGATTCATTATTAGATTATAGTACAGTACAGTACTCTTAAAAAACTGTTTCTTTTCCATGAGTGAGGGTTACACATTGAATATTAACTACAATTGTTTTAGGGGGGAAAATCAGATTATTTTTGAGAAAGTCCTGTTGCTTGACTTAAGTTAGTGGGAATAAGAGCATGGGAAAAAATAAAGCATTTGCAGGATATGATCTTTAAAAATAACTTAGACCAGGGGCACCTTGGTGGTTCAGTTGGTTAACCATCTGAGTTCAGCTCAAGTCATGATCTCGTGGTTTGTGAGTTTGAGCTCTGCATCGGATTCTGTGCTGACAGCTCAGAGCTTGGAGCCTGCTTCGGATTCTGTGACTCCCTGTCTCTCTACCCTTACTGCACTGACTCTCTGTCTCTCAAAAATAAATTAATGTTATAAAAATAAAAAAAATAATTTAGACCTAATAGTAATAGAAAAAATTAGCAATTTAAAGAATAAAGTTCAGGGCACCTGGGTGGCTTAGTCAGTTAAGCGTCTGACTTTCACTTAGGTCATAATCTCATGGTTCGTGGGTTCGAGCCCCACGTCGGGCTCTGTGCTGACTGCCAGCTGAGAGCCTGGAGCCTATTTCAGAGTCTGTATCTCCCTCTCTCTCTGACCCTCCCCTGCTCACGCTGTCTCTCTCTCTCCTAAAAATAAATAAAAATATTTTTAAAAAAATAATAAAGAATAAAGTTGGAAAATGTTAAGAAAACCTGAAATGGATTACCCATTTTAACTCTTACCAGAGAAAATTGTGATTTAGGTGCTCTTATATTAAATTTGCATGAAGCATTTAAATTGAATAAATCATGGTCTAGAATTCATAAACATGAAAATTTGAATCCTGGATCAAAGAAGTTAATCTTCATATTCTTGTTAAAGATTTGTGAGAATAGCAGATTTCTGTTTACATGATTTATGCAGTATTATTTTCATAAATTTATAAGCATAGCAAAGGAGTTTAAAATATTCACATTTAAAAAAACTGCTTGAGTAAAATTAACAAGTTTTATTGGGCTACAATGACATTTGTTATAATTTAAATTAAGTGTACTAGTTTTGCATCTTTAAAACATCATGATATAATATTCTTTTTCCTTGGGGATTGACTTCAGTAGATTTCTTCACAGATAATTTCTGAAGGCAGTGTTAGTAATGCTCAACTTGGCCACCTAGTTTTGCCAAGATGAAAACATCTACCATTACATTAACAGTGTAGATTATTCCAAGCAAAAATACTTTTTAATGCATGCTGAGTCATCTCTCCCTGTAAAAATTACAATGTGTACTCAAGCTTCAACCTAACTAAAGAAGTGATGGATTTTTTGGGATTAGTTATCACCAGTTTCTTGTTTTATTATTTTTTAGTTAGATTATTTCCAAAAGTTCAGAATGTGGCCATACTCTTTTTGGGGTGTCACAGTTCTTTTTTATTTTTTTTAAATATAGGAAGAGATAGCTTCAGCTACAAGTTTTGGAGGGAGTTCTACTATCCATAGTAAAGAGCTTATAATTCTTGATGTAAAAAAATAATAATAGTAAAAAATAATAAAAATAACATTGTGAATCAGATCTACTGTGTTCAGAACAAACCTCCTATGCTTGCTTCTCTGTATTTCAGGTAATAGATCTTGTGGCTGGCTTAAATTTTACTCCTGAAACAAATATTACACTATATATTAGCTAAGTAGAATTTAAATAAAAACTTGAATCAAACTATATATATATATATAGCATATATATATATATATAACATATATATATATATGTGCTGTCAGCTTCTTGTATTTGAAAAATATCATGTTTAATAAAAATTCTATTTTACATTTCATAAAAATGCATACATATATATGTAGTCCAGACACTATACTCTTTTTTAGGCAATGTGTATGGATCAGGCAGTTGTTCTTCACAATAGTTTTATAATGTTGATACTGTGATTGCCACCATCATTTCATGGTTGAGAATGAAATATAGTCATATATTCAGTAAATAACTTGGTGCAGGTCAATGAGCTCCCACATACAGTATCTGGAATCCAACAACAGCAGGCAGCCTACCCTCTTCATGAGACTATACTGCTGCTCATCAGTAACTTGGTTTTATTTAGTTCTAGTATTCAGCAAGCTGAGATGTTCTTTTTAAAAACATAATGAACTTTATCAAATATGCATTATTGTACAGGAGATGAGTTCCTAGCTAGTTGGATATAAAATGCCACTTTTTGCCTATTTATATTTTTGCATTTTTCAAGGGGATTACAGAATAAAGAATCCCATTTACTCTAAACTTCATAAAAATAGCATGAACAAAATAGATACTAAATCCAATTTAGCAAGCAATCTGCTCTTGAAATTGTTGTATCAAGAGAACTGGAGATTATTCCAGAAGATCTGGCCAAAGAGATGATGCACAACGATTGAAAATTAAATATATATTGAGTAATTCTGAGGGTGATGGGGGAACACATAACATTAAAAGTAAGCTGAGCATCAATGTTTTCTCTATTCCTCTTTTATGTATTGTATTATTTATTTTTGCTTAGTCACAATAGAAGGATAAGCTGGTATTAAAAAGCAAGAAAATCACAATAAATTTCAGAGGTATCTTTGCATCTTTATTACTTGAAATGACTGGAAAGCACTTTTGATTATGTTACACATATTCATTGTTCTGAAATGTGATCAAAAGTTCTTGCTCCTTAAACAATCTTGTTTCAATACTTGCAAGCATTTTTTCCTAGTGAGTTGGTCATAGTCAGGGAAAGATCTGGGGTTTGTGGAACTTGGAAAATACTCAATATCGGGCCCTCATTAAGAAAGTGAATAAGAATTAGAAATGCAAAAATAGATATTTTCTATTTTCACAAACAACAAAAAGACATAAATAGCACAGATATCACAAAATTCAGAAAACTAAATAGCATTCTTATTAACTACCTACTTTATCACTAATATACTTCTTTCCATACATTTTTTTGGCTATAAACCTTTTGATCACCTCTCCATATGCAAAAGTGTATTGTTATTATCAGTAGAAAAAATAGAACGATGTTTCAGTGTGTCCTTTAGCACGGTTGATAGGGGTCTGTGTGTGTGTGTGTGTTTAATTATTACCAGTTTAGAAAAGTATCTTTTAGCTTTATAACGCATTATTGATAATGATATATAAAGTTACGAAGTTGTTTTCAAATTTGGGCAAAACCTTTATCAAATGGAGCTGTTAGATTTCAGGGAATTGCAAGGTTTCCTGAGCAGTAAGTAATCTTAAATACTCAGAATTTATGACACACATTAGCCAGTTTGTGATTGAAAAGAAAGCATAGTTAGTGTTTTTGTTAGATTTGTTGATGTCAGTATCTTGTGTGAAATTATCGAGAAATTTAATATTTTTCCAGCATGTTCCTCTAATCCATTCTTCTTCTTTATTTAGATTATCAGATAATCAAAGTACCTCTTAATTACTTTGATTTGAAATACTTTTCTTCTAATAAATTCAGTTTGGTATAATCTGACAAAAGTTTGATATACTTTATTTCTCAATATCAGAATAATTTCTTTGGACTTGATTTCATTGCTTATGTTCATTATATTTATCTCATACCCATTATATTTTTTCCTTAGTTTTCTCTCAGTTTTTCACAAACTACATTTATTTATTTTTTAAAGTTTATTTATATATTTTGAGAGAAACAGAGACAGTGCAAGTGAGGGAGGGGCAGAGAGAGTGGGAGACAGAGAATTCCAAGTAGGCTCTGTGCTGCCAGTGCAGAGCACCATGTGGGGTTTGGACTCATGAAACTGTGAGATCATGACCTGAGCTGAAACCAAGAATCAGATGCTTAACCAACAGAGCCACTCAGGTGCCCCTCAAAAAATGCATTTAAAGATGACTAAAAATGTTAACCATTTCATACAAATGAGTTAAGAGTCTGCATGGCTCTCTTGCCTTAATGAAATACTCTAAAATTTCATTTATAATGGAATACTTGAGCTTTATTAAATGTTTCATTTCCATCAAAAAGTAACAAAAATATAGTATGTTTTTAATTATACATGATGTGTTATAGAATATATTCCTGACATGAGAGAACTGCTTTGAGGAGGTGAAAATGAAAATTTATCCTCTGTGTACAGTTTGACACATCTAAAGTTTCAAGGAATTTCCACCAGATTAAGTTCTGGCTTTGTACATTTTGAACTTTGTTACTTCTGTGCTATGCATCTGTATACTGCGCTAGACGCACATACATATGCTCTGTAAGGCATATCCATACGCTGCGCATGCACCTCCCATGTACAATGCCATTTGGGTGTAGCAAGTGGGTAGGGGAGAATTCATTTCTACATCGTGAAGGGATGGGAGGGGGGATGTCTAACAAGAATTTAGTGATACATACTGGTGACTCTGCACCGTATAAATACTTTTTTAAACTGTGACACCCAAATTAAACCTACCCCTCACTCAGCTTCCCTTAGCCATATACCAAAAACACCATGGGCTTGCCATGCCCGAGCTGTGAAGGGAGAAGATGTGACAGAGGGGCGGGAGAGCTGAGTGGCAAGAAACATACTGACTGTGGCTGCATTCATGCTATACCGGCATAGCTGAGAAGTTGCAGCAGAGATGTTTCTGTCTCACAAAGTCAAAAATGTATACTATCTGGCTCTTTACAGAAAAATTTGGATGACCCTGCTCTAAACTATGTACTCATTAAAAATAATGAAATGGCATGGTATTATGGACTCATAAATAAATATATCTTTGATATATTGTTAAGATTAACAAAAGTAGATGAAAAGTATGCATAATAGCAATATTTTGCATATTTGTACTTCAAATGAATACCCTCTTTATTTGAAAATCATTCTTCATTTATGATTATATAAGACTAGAAGGATAATACAACAGGGTGGTAACAGTGATTATTGGTGGGAATGAAATTTAAAGAATAGCAGTCACTTTTCATTAAGTCTTTAGATTTTTTTCAAATCTTATTTATTTATTTTGACAGAGAGAGAGAGAGAGAGTTGGGGGAAGGCAGAGAGAGAGGGAGAGAGAGAGAATCCTAAGAGGCTCCATGCTCAGTGTGGAGCCCGACTTGGGGCTTGATCTCACAACTGTGAGATCATGATCTGAGCTGAAATCAAGAGTCAGAGGCTCAACAGACTGAGCCACTCAGGCACCTCAAATCTTTAGTTTTTGAATGTGATGTTTACTGTGTTCAATGTTTAGTTTTTGTCACAATAAACATACATTACATTGAAAGTTTAAAAATGAATTAGAATTGATTAAAAGATAAAAACAATATAAAGAGGATAAACCTTACCATTGTAAAACAACACAACACTGTTGACTTCCTCTTTCTCTGCTGTCTGTCTACCTGCCTGCTTATCCATTTATTCATATCTGCCGGAACTTAATAGTTTTCTGCATCCCCCACCTTCCCCTCGGTTCACTTTTTTTTTTCCCTAATAGATATGTCAGTGAGAGTTTACATTTCCAAAATAATCTTATGTTTGCCCTCACTCACTCTTGAATGAAAATTTAACTAAGTAATCAAATTCTAGATATATGGTTATATTTCATGTCCAATTTATAATTATTATTCTTTCCTCTTGTGGGATCTGTCATTTCCTTCAGCTCTATTCTCCGATAGCATCTAATATTTTCCTTTTTTTCCCCCTTGATATTCTGAAGTTCCCACATCCTTGGTCTAGGAATGAAAATATTTCTGTTTTGTAGTATAGTAAATCAATAAAATTCTCAGCCGTTATCCCTTTAGGAAGTGCTTCATCAATATTTCTTTCTTTCTTAGTTTCTCAAATTCCTCTTGGGCTTATATTGAAGCTACTTAATTTATTGTCTTTTAATTTCTCTTTCTTATTTTGCATAGATTGATCTTTCTGAATGCTATTTCCTAGATTATGTTCCTTCGCATTCTAGTAGTTTGGTGTTTCTTCTGTTTATTCTTTAATGGTTACATATTTTCCACTTTCAGATTTCTGTGTGGTTATGTTTAATATACAGTTGTATCTGATTTGTATTTACTGTTTTGTTTCAGGTCATTCTTCTGCTTTATTAAGACCTCTCCATTTTTTAAAAAAATTTCTGATGGCTATAAAACTACTGAATAAGTTTGAATACATTTACAAATAATGGAGAACTTGGCCAGTCATGCTGAAGTCATGAGGCATTATTGTTCCTGAATGAGAAGTCTGGAGGAAAGCGGGACAGGTTTGGTTAGGGGCTCTGTGAGGCCATCGGCCCCAGCTTCTTTTTTACTTCTCTCATCACTTCAGACTGTTGGTTCCTCTTATGAGTCAAAAATGCCTGCCTCAGTTCCTCTCCTGTTCTCATGTGAGAGTGTGTTTCAAAGCAGTAAGGAGGCTGGTGTCAAAAAGGGTTTCTTCTCTCTAATCAGAGAGGAAAATCCCTTCAATTAGGCCCCAGCGAATATCCTCTCATACCCCTTTGATCAGAAGTGGGCCACACACACACACAGACACACACACACACACACGCACACACGCGCACAACCACACACACATCCTTAGAAGACTGACTCACAAATAGGAGTTAGTTAGGTTGGCTTTAAGCCTCAAGGGATGTACCAGGGTTCGAGACCTAATGCCTGGTGTCCCTTGGGCAGCAACTAACTGCATCTGCCATGTGTTTGTTTGAACACCTTTTCCAGGAGATTCTGTTTTCTTTGAATTTCCTCAGAGTTGACTTTTTCAATGTATATTAAATATTTTGTTCATCATTTTGTTGTATTTCCTTTCCCTTTCCTTTTCCTTGCAAGTCTTCTATTCTCTGATAGTTTTGATGTTGTCTCTGCTGGCCCAATATTCAGAACCAGTTCTTGGTTTAATGGATTGTGGTTACTTTTGAGGTATTTGAATTTAATTCCTATGCCAATGGGTGGTTTCGTTTGCTAATGATTTTTTTAAGCCTCAGATAAGCCTCTTACACCTTGAAGATTGTGTGTACTATCTGTAGCAGGATCTCTGCTCATGTTCCCTGAGTGTGTCCCTCATCTGCCATTCTTGTGTTTCTTCCCCAAGCCCCTAGGACATCTATCTATATTCCCTTCTTGTTTCTGGAATCCAAAACTACTCTTCAGCAAATTAAGCTATAAGGTAATTTGGAGCAAGTGTGCACATCAGGCCCCATCTGTGTGCTACATGCTGTGGAAGTTCCCAAGTGCCTCAGTCATGGCCAAGCTTCCAGAGGCTCACCTTGCAGTTGGAGAGAGGGATGTGCACACATGTGTGCATGTGAGTATCAAATTAGGAGTGTTGACCACTGTACTCTATCAGCTTTGAAGAGAATGAGCGTATTGTCTCTTTACCTGGTGATGGAAATTAAAAAAGAAGAAGGACCCTGCAGGCCAGATTCTATACAAAAAGTGATAATTGGGTATTAGCTCCAGCTGTCCTGGGTTGTGCCCACAATAACCATACTAGCATGACTTCAGATCACACTGCTTTAATAATTCCTGAGGGACAGATTGTTTAACCTTGGCTACCGTGGGCCCTGCTGACATTATTTATTGCAGTTTTCTAATTTTATTACTTTTCTGTTTTCCAAATGATGATTTTTGCTTTACATCTTGAGTTGTTTTGACACAAGATTTGAATCTCAAGATTTTAAAATGCCTTATTTGAAGTTCCTTAATACTGTGGGTGAATGGCTGTCATTAAGAAAGTGTTTGAATATAGCATCATATTTCAATAGGTGTGTCATGAAAAATACCCTGCTCCTGTGGCTTCTCCCCTCATATTAAATGGCTCAGACATATTCTGCATCTCATAATCTCACTGACTTTAAAGCAGATGCATCTCTTGTGAGAGCCAGAAAATGTGCACGGCAATACAGCACTGAAAGCCAGACTTTAACATTTTCTCCTTTCAGATAGGAGGTCTACAGATAAAGAAAGCGACATGAGATTCCATTTTTTTACTGACTCACTTGCTTTTCAGATTTTTGAAGCATTTTTTGCAATTTAGATTATAACAATCTACAATAAGCACATGAGAAAGATGCTATACTGTGTGATTTTTTTTTTCCCTAGTAAGCAAAAACTATTTCCAGTGTGATGGGTTCTAAGTAGGCTTTGTTGTGGTTCATGAGGCTATAGCCACAGCAGCAGAATATTTGTAGGCAGGGTTTGCAGAAAATCTATTTAGGTCACCATGTGGCTTAATATTGTTCCATAGTTTTCATCACCCTGTGATAGTAACCAGACTCCTGATCACAACCTATGAAACCCATTTGTTCTCGTCCCTTCCAGCCCACCAACTTCCCCTCCCTTTACTTTACCTCGTGGGTCCCATTTGTGAACTCCTTCCAGTTCTTAACCACAGCATAATTTCTGGTACTTATGCATCTTTGGAGTGCTCTTTGTTCTCTGGAACATCCATGTCCTGCTTACTTTTCACCTGGAAAATTCCTATATGCCTGTCAAGATAGTGGAGATGTCACCTTATATGCGAAATATTCCACACCCTACCCACTTCACTCATGCACAATGTGCCTGTCACCTCCAATAGACTGTAGCTTCCTTGGGCAGAAGGACATAACTCTTATTGATCTCAATGCCCATTGTCCCCCCTCCCCAACATGATATGTCACCAGACAGACATGCCCAATATATATCAAATGGGACAGAAATAGGCTGATTGCTAAGAACTCTGAGCTAAGACTGTTCCTGTAGCAAAGAACCAGGCTGAGAGAGGCACTGTTTACCTTTCAAGAAGGGTCCAGTGGCAAAATCAATTTGAAGCCATCTGAAGGTTAGCATCTATAGTTTCGCTGTCCATGGGCAGCAGTGGACATGATAACGGAGGAGAGAACTCACACAGGGGCAAGTTGAGAGAATCAGGTTGGGAGCCAGACTTGGACAGTGTTAAAATATAGGTTATAAAAAGTGGAGTAAGGTGTCAAAAATCAACCTTCGTGCACATGATGTGGTCCAGCAAGCAGGTCAGCTGATCTGAGTGGATGACATATAACTAGTCTACAGGCTTTGCAGGAAGGCATTGAAAAATGCCCTCCCCATAATTTCCTTTTCTTAAAATAGTGAATGTATTACCAGTCCCTGGAGCAACATTCAGTGACTGCCTTGTGTTTTCTACATTTGTGGGTAACAGTGAAGCTTCCTTGTGGAATGGTAAATGTGTTTAAGAAAAGATTAGGCTCCTCCCATTTTCATAAAGAATGTTATGCTTTGATATCCATCCTGTTTTGAAGAGCATGGTGTCAGAAAGTTTTAAAAGGAAGAGAATGCAAAGGGAAGGGGAAGGAGTTGGAGTTCAGGGAGAGTGAAAGAGAGGCCTGTTGAAAGTTGCCCAGCAACAGACAGGATTGCCTCTGTTCAACCATGGTAATGGCTATGTCTTTCTCCCTGTCCCGGGCCCCCCTTGAAGACTGTGGCCATGGAGACCCCATGAGGCCATCCAAGGTACAGTGCTGTTGGTAGTGCTTGCCTATTAAGAACACACTGCCTTCTTGTCGCATTGCAAATCATGGGAGGAACATGGAATATTTGATTCATTAATTTTTTTTTCCTGTGATTAGACTGGGCTTATGGCTCTTAGTGAGGAAGATTACAGATGAATAAGTCAGTGGAAACATGTTTACTTAATGCAGGGATAGGTAGTAACAAATAGAAATACTCATAGATAAATGTCTGTAAGTAGGTTAGTACACACACATAGCTTTCTGCTGGGAGGGCTTAGGAGCAGTGAGTAAACTTAGCACCCCAAACTTGGTTTCTAATACTCTTCTTCAATGAAAGTAAAGGGCTCCTTGGAAAAGTAGATGATCCTAGGTTTGAGCCAGAAATATACACCATGAGTCTAGAGCATCTTATCTGTCAAGAACTAAGGAAATAAAGATGTGAAAGAGACATAGGAACCAATTGAAGGATCTCTCTGTGGCCAAATGTAGGACAATTTGTACTATAAAATAAAATATACTGGGGGCACATGGGTAAGCACCTGACTTCAGCTCAGGTTATGATATTGTGGTTCATGAGTTCAAGCCCCATGCCAGGCTTTGTGCTGACAGCTTGGAGCCTGGAGCCTGATTCAGATTCTATGTCTCTCTCTCTCTGACCCCTTCCCTGCTTGTGCTCTCACTCTCACTCTTGCTCATGCGCACATTCTCTCTCTCTCAAAAATAAATAAACATTTAAAAAATAAAATAAATTATGCTGGATTCCAACATGAAGTATTAGATAAATTACTCATAAGTCCACTCTGATATAAGTACATAATTGAATAAATAAGAATAGACAAATGTCTCATGAGAAGAATTTCTGATAATTTATGTAGTGTAACTACTCCTTAAGCAGAGGCTATATAGTGAGTTCCTTCTAAATACAATACTGTGGGAGGGGGAATTAACTTTATAGTGAAAAAAAAATCTTGCAAACCACTATCTCAGCCAGGTCTAATGTCAATCGTCATGTCACATTGGTAGCTTATGTTATGATAATGGCACTTTATGTCCATGGTCTTCTACTTAAGATATTATAACTCCAGTCTACTCATGAGAAAATATCAGACAAATCTTAAATGAGGGTCATTTTACAAAATACTCAACCAGTAGTCCTCAAAACCCTCTAAGTCATCAAAAATAAGGAATGTCTGAGAAGCTGCCACAGCCCAGAGGAGCCTAAGAAGCTGGATGGGGTCCTGGAACTGAAAAAGGACCTTAGGTAAAACAGGGAATGAATAAAGTATGTACTTCAGTTGCAGCAAACAAATAAACAAAAAACATTCCTTAAGTAGAGCAAAGTCTTTTGTAATCTTCTCAAATCTTTACCAATATACAACATGAAATTTGGAGAGTTAATCTACCTTAGTATTAAGAAATAGCAATACACTGACTAGAATTTCCTATTTTCTTTAATTTCCTGTTTCACTTGTGAAATTTCCCTATGATTTCCTCTCCCCCTCTCTCTCTCTCTCTCTCTCTTCTTTCTTTCTCTCTCTCTCTCTCTTTCTCTTTCTGAAACTTTCAATTTTTCAAGCTGGATGCATTAGACTCTGAAAACACTGTACAGAAAAAAATAAAAGTTCTTAAAATAAGGAGAAAGAACTTATTTCATCATCATTTAAACTGTGATGAAAATATAGATGTTTGATCAGTGACATTTTTAATATCCCTCCTAGCAAAAGAAAAAACTTCATCCAAAAAACAGTGATAAGAAAACATTATTTTTCATTTGGCATACTGGAGAAAGCTAAATGCTTAATAAACATTCTGCCATACCTCATTTTGGTATATTCCAATGCAGGCAGTGTTCAGCATAACCAGTTCTGTTTGGATGACTATATATTGAGGAGACTTAGAGACCTAGTCATTTTCTATCTCTTGGCTCAGCCATCGCCTAGGGCCTTGGCATCATTCCTTTCCAGCATCCCAGAGAGTAGGGAAGTGGGTGTTGGCAAAGGTCCCTGATTGAGAGTTTGGGTAGCCAGGTCTGTAGAGGATTCCTCACTCCCACTCATATATAAACTAAAAGATGGCTCTTTGAATAATAGAAGGAAACTAATTTTTAATGAGGCATTATCCTTTCTTAGAATAGCATCTCTTTCTGCCCACTAATTCTGTAACTTACCAACAATTGACTAAGAGCTAGGACTAACATTAGTTGAATAAATATTGTTGCAAAGCCATCTTAATAGGTTTTTGTTGTTTTGAAATAAATAAGCCTTTTGGGGGTAATTGTAGGAGATAGATTTTTGTGAATCATTGAGTACAGTCATTTTGTTGTGACAAGAAAAAAGCTTTTGGTTGTTCTAGGCTAATAATGGTATGTTAGCTGTTGTATACAAAGAGGCTATCCTGAACCTTGTGTGTGTACTTGACATTTTTCTGATGGTGAAACATTTGTGCGTATCTATTTCCTTTGCAATTGTGATTGTTGCATCTCCTGGGAAGCCTGCCATCATTATCCATACAGACTCAAGCATATATAACTACAAAGACAAGTAGCCCTTGAAGAGTTTTAACCAGTGACTTAGGAAAGAAAACCGTGAGACAGACTAATCAGCCTTATGTGCTTCTAGGTTCTTGTAAGTGTCTCTCCTATGCCTACTCATCCATTCCTTCCATTCCAAGTAAATGCTGATGATAATATCACTCTGAAATACCATAAGCCTGAAATTTGCATGAATCTGAACATAAACAATCTTGTAATCATTACAGACTTAACAAGTTCTTTTACACGTGATTTTTAGGTTCCATATGGGGATAAGGAAAATTATTAAAATTACTAGAAGGTAGACCTTTAATCTTAAGTAACTCATTTCCACTATTATAGGCAAGTATTCAAAAAAATAATTAGATGCATGTGTATGGTCTGCAAATAAATATTGTGTTTACTCGAGAAGTTGAAAGATTTATAAATTGACAGCAAATAGAAGAAAAGGAAAATCACCTAAGTTTAAAAATATATGAAAGGGCTGAAAGATTAATTTCATGGTTTGACATTCTTTCAAATTTTACATTCTTTCAAATTTTGCAATTTGTAGAGCTTTTACAGAAACTGGACCAATCCGTGGTCCAGGTACAGTCTTAGTAGTATCTCCATAATTTGACTTTCATCAGTTGTGAAAGAAAATTCTTGAACCATATGGAGATCTCCCTCCTCTACTTCTCTTGCTCTCTCTTTCCCTCTCTCTCTCCTTCCTCACTAGCCCCCTTTCTGTTTTCCTTACTTTCCTTCCACAACTTTTCAGGGGAACTCCCAAAATATGTTTAAAATTTTTTTTCCATAGCAAATGTGAGGGAAGCTCTAGTCAAGTCTGGTTTAAAAAAAGAAAAGATTATTCTCTGATTTCTGGGGGAGGATAGACAGTTTTAAACAGTAACAAGAAAGAGATTGGGGATTCAGATGGATATGAAAATAGCTATATTCATTAAGTAGAGCTATGCAAACAGCTGTAAATTTGGATAATAAGCAGGGAAAGATATTTGAATTTCATTAGGCTTTTTTTTTCTACAGTTAGCAAATATCTCACCTCCTAAAATTACTTCAATTGTGATTCACCACAATAAGCATGTAATTAAAACTGAAGAATGTTTACCAGGTGAGGAAGGTTGCTGAAAGGAGCCAGGAGAAGGGTTTGGAAAATGTGAAAAGAAGAGCAACTCAGGGAACACCCTGCATTCTGGAAGATATTTTAGGAAAGATAATATGGGGGAGGATTTCAATCAAGTAGATGCTGCTGGTTCAAGACTGGCATACAGAAGCCAAGTCATCAAGGTGTTTTTGGTGGTAAGCATTAGTTAATTAATTAACCCAGTCAATAGTAATTGAAAATCTATTGTGCTTTGATTTCTGCACCAGATACCCTGGAAGAATACTTGTTGGGAACACAGTTTCTGTACTCATAAAGCATATATTCTAAAAAGGTGGTAGAAATAAAACATAATTAATTATAGTTATGGTGAGAAGTACGGAGTACTGTGGAGCATTAATGTGTGGGTATGTGTGTGGAGTGGGGGAAGGGATCTGACCCAAGATGAGCATAGGGTTGGCTATATGGCCCTTGTTCTTGCTTCAGGAGCCAAGTATGCATGCAATTACAGTGGAGCATAATTAATGTTCTTACAGCAAAATGTGCCAGCTGTACTGAGAATATACGAGGAGTTTCAAGTTCATTCTAGATGAACGAACTGATGTGTCAGGGAGGGTACACAAAAGGAAGAGTAGAAACCAAGTCTGGAAGGGTCAGCAAGTCTGCAAATTGACATTATTTGGAGACAATCCACTATTATTTTGAGTAGACTATCAAAAGGTAAGAAACAACTTTAAATAAATTAAAAATTACTACAGTTTAATGTTGGTAGACTAGTATTATAAAATGAGATACACAGAAAGGGAGAGGCTAATCAACAAAGGATGCTTTTGATCATATAATAGAGGCTCAATTAACATTTGTTTAATGAATGAGTAATGAATTGTAATATGATCCTTGCTATTGTCTCAAAGTAGAGGGTTATGCCTCTTAAATCGAGCTCTTGTAAATGAGATACCTACACTTCTTTAAAAAAGTGTATGTGTTTTTCTAATTGAGGGAATAGATTAATGTTAGTGGGCTGAGAAATCAGTGTACTGAGGCCCGAGGAAGGATTAAAAAATGTAATAACATAGAAAAGAGCATCTGGGAAAGCAGGCACTGTGGAAGTAGGTACTTCAATTATATAGATACATGTTTGCTCCTAACAACAGAGCATCAGACTCTATGAGGCAAAAACTGATAGAGCTACCAGGGAAAACAACGAATCCACTCTCAGAGTTGTAGACATCAACACCTCCGTCTCAGGAAGATATAAGGCAGGGACGGCAGGCAAAAAATAAGTAAGGGCGTACTTGAACTCAACACACCGTCAATTAGCTGTATATAATTGATATCTGGAAACTGCTTCATCCAAAAACAGCAAAATACACATCCCTTTTAGGGTCACATATAATATTTGGCAAGATAAACCACATCCCAGGTCACTAAAGGTACATTAAGAAATTTAAAAGAATAGAAATCATGCGATGTCTGCTCTTAGGCCACAATGGAATTAAACAAAAATAAATACATAAATAAATAACAGAATGATAACTGGGAAATCCTCAAATATGTGGAGATTAAACCCATTTTTATATGCCACATGGGTCAAGGAAGAAATCCCAAGGGAAATATTTAAAAATTTTTGATCTAAATGAAAATGAAAATAAAACATGAAAATTTCTGGATGCGGTGAAAGCAATGGTTAGAGGGAAATTTATATCATTGAATCTATATATTAGAAAAGAAGAAAGATATAAAATCAATCATCTAGGTTTCAACCTTAGGAAACTAGCAAAAGAACAGAAATACAGACACCAAAGACCTTAATAGACATTCATCAAGGAAACTGTGCAGATAGTGGATACATTTATGAAATGATGCTCCACATCATATATCATGAGGGAAATCAAATTGAGACAACAGTGACATACTGGTACATAATTATTAAAATGGTCCAAACCTAGAAGACTGAAAACACCAAATGCTGGTGAGGATGTGGAGCACCGAGCACTCTCATTCATTGCTGATAGAACTGCAAAATGGTACAGTCATTTTGAAAGACAGTCCAGTAGTTTCTTACAAATCTAAACATACTGTCACCATATGATTCGGCTACTGTGCTTCTGAGTGTTTACTCAAAGGAGTTGAAAACTTATCTACATGAAAATCTGCACAGGGATTTGATGACAGCTTTATTTAAAATTGTAAAAACTTGGAAGTAACCAGGATGTCCTTTAATAAATGAACGGGTAAACTGTGATACATCCAGGCAATAGAATATTATTCAGCTAAAAGGAAATAACCTATCTAGCCATGAAAAAACATCAAGGAAACTTAAATGCATATTGCTAAGTGAAAGAAACCCATCTGAAAAGACTACATATTGTATTATTCCAACTATATGACATTATATAAGAGGTAACACTGTGGAATCAATAAAAATACCAGTGATTGCTGGGGGGTGGGATAGGATGGGGGGAGGGAAAGAGGTGAATAGGTGAAGCACAGAATTTTTAGGGCAGTGAAAATACACCAAATGATATTATAATGAAGGTTACATGACCTTATACATTTGTCCAAACTCATAGAATATACAACACCAAGAATAAGCCCTAAGGTAAACTGTATTCTTTGGGTTTTTATGATATGTCAATGTAGTTTCATCCTTGGCAAAAAAAACTACCATTCTGGTGAGTGATGTTGATGATGGGAAGGCCTATGCATTGGTGGGGACAAGGGATATATGGGAAATCTCTGTACCTCCCTCTCAATAATGTTGTACACCTAAAAGTTCTCTAAAAAAGAAAGTCTTAATTAAAAAATAAAATGTACCTAAATTCAATATTATACATTACCTTAAGGGGTGCCTGGGTGACTCAGTTGGTTAAGCGTCCAACTTCGGCTCAGGTCATGATCTCACGGTTTGTGGGTTTGAGCCCTGTGTTGGACTCTGTGTTGACAGCTTAGAGCCTGAAGCCTGCTTCGGATCCTGTATCGCCCTCTCTCTCTCTCAGACCCTCCCCTGCTCATGCTGTCTTTCCATCTGCCCTCAAAAATAAATTAAAAAAACATTTAAAAAACCCTCTAAGTTTATCAGTATTTACCCAATATTGTTATACAACTAATGCGAAATGAAAATGGTCTTCTACTTACCTTTTCTCTTTTAAGTATCTGTAAGATATAAATGGTCCTGGCATAAGGATTGTGTCTTATTTACTGTATAGTGGAAAATTCTGTCATCTTCCAAGAAATGGAAATGTTTTAATTTACATTATTTTCTAATTTATAAGCATATGTAAATGCAGAATAAACAGAAATGAGTTTTTCAAGTTCATAAATGCATGTATACACCAAATTATGGATTTAAATGATATACTAATTTAAAAGTCTCCTGTATATCAGGTACTGTGCTTGGTACTGGGGGTGTGAAGATGAAGGAGACTGCCTATTTGAGGGAGGGAAATATAAATACATAATTAAAGGATAAGTTGTTGTGCCATGGACTCACATCTCTTACCAAGAACGGTGTGTGAAACAAACAAACAAACAAAGCACAGAAGACAGAAACCAATGTTTTTGTTGAGGCATGAAAGAGCAGTGGGTGTTTGCAGGGCAATCGACAGGTGCACAGTGGGCACAGTTCTGTATAACCCTATTTGTTTATGTGGGCACATGTGTCCTAGAAATATTGAGTTGGTTGCATGTATGAGTGTATATTCAGAGCCCTGCAGACTTAGGAAAGGTGTGGGAAATGAGTGTGAATCTGAAAAGCACAATGGAGGGGTATGAGTATCAGTGTGGACAGCTAAGCAGGACTAGATGCTGAATAGCCTTGCATGGTAGGAGGTGATGGCAAACAGCTGAAGGACAGGAAGACACCAATGGACCAATGGATTGTAGTTTATTGCTCTCAGGTGAAAGGTGGGATAAATGGAGAGGTGTGAGTAAGATGGGGGCAGGGAGATTGAGATGATTATGTAAGGAAAATTTCCAGAATATTATATAAACATTCTATAGATAAAACTCCTACATATTTAATAATTTTTGCATAGATCCTGAACATGATTCAGAGTTTAATAAAGATGTGTACTTTAGATGTAGATTTTCCAAGATCTCCCACCCCCTGCTCTTACCTTCTGTGTAAATTTCTTTTCAGAACTGCTTCTGTGCTGAACATTTTGGGGGCTCCAGCTCTGGGAATGTATTTTGGCCTTATTGGATGAGATCGTCACTCAAACATGAAGGAAAGAGTTACAAACTTGCTTCTAAAGATATAGATGGTTTTGCCATCAAATACAGAATGTGTCATTTAAAAAAAAAACAGATTTCTTCCAACTCTAGTAAGCCTGTGGACCTTAATTATTTCAGCCGTGGCTTTCCATTTGCTGTAAGTCACAAAAACAAGTTAGCATGTGAATCCAAGGAGTGAAGGAGATCCATAGTCATTCGAAATATGCCAGGAGGGTTTGACACACACAGTACCAAGGCTACACATCCATGTTCTCAGAGCTACTTTAAGGGAAGTTTGTGGGATGATTATCATTCTGTGAATACCCGGTACATTATTGCCTGCCGCCTCCTCCTAGAAACACATTTCCCGTGGGTGTATGACAAATCTGGTTGAACAGATAAAGTGCAGTTTTGCTATTTCAGGCCTGGTTACATCCTAACTGCAATTACATCACAGGTTGAANTGGTATCATGGCACTTCATTATTAAATCCTATTTTTCCATTGTTGATATTAGAATGAAATTCCACTGTAATGTATTATGGCAGTTAAATTTTTGTGCTTCAAGTGGATTTAGAAATTTTTCACATAAGTAATTCCTGGTCCAAAAATATTCAATAGATGCTTTATTTTTGGAGTATATTGTTAGTTTATGTAGTGTTTATCTACACATTATCAGAGTGTTAACATTTCTTTTTCAAGATTTTTGACACTAGATGTTTTAGAAACATGCTGTTCAATACAGACATCATACTTAATGAGGGGAAACATACTGTTCCTTGAATAGCATTGACACTGGGCCAAATCATAAAGATGTTATAATATCTAATGATGAATTCTTTGCTCAATAAATTGGATATGTCCATAGAATCGATTTATTTGAAATAGAATATACGTGATTTTAAGTCATTCTTGAAAAGTCCTTTTGCAACTTAGTTGATATTTTGACCTAGGTTTTCCTATTTCAAAAAAACGTTTCAAATTTTTAATCTAAAATTGATGATGTTGCTTAAAGTTGACGAAGTTGTCAGTTGTGGGACAAATGAACTTTTTTCTTCATAAACACTTTATTGAAAATCTAAGTATTTATACTTTTAAAGAATTAATAACATTTCTCTTAAGAGTGGTCCACACTGACTTATTTTTTGTTCCGTAGAAGGAGTTCAGATTATGCTTGCTGATTTCTCATTTTAACCATGAATATTACTTAATTTGTTGCTAAGCTATTTTCCCTGATGGAATTTTTCTTCCAGAGCTTTTAGATGACCTCAGACTTACTATTTTCCTCTGTCACCAGCTTCTTTATTAATTTTATTTTTTTTAGCTTCACAATATAATTCTTACCTTTTTAGATGTTTTTAAAAGTTTATTTATTTATTTTGAGAGAGAGAGAGAGAGAGAGAGAGAGTGTGTGTGTGTGTGTGTGTGTGTATGTGTAGGGAGAGGTGCAAAGGGAGAGGGAAAGAGAATCCCTAGCAGGCTCCGCTGACAGTGCAGAGCCTGACGTGGGGCTTGATCCCACAACCATGTGATCATGACCTGAACTGAAATCCCGAGTTGGATGCTTAACTGACTGAGCCACCCAGGCACCTCTAGATTTTTTTTAAAGGAGTTTTTACTCTTTTGCCTAAGAGGCAGCAGCTTCCTCCTCTTTTCCCCTCTCCATGGCTCCTCAGGCATATTTTTGAGAAACCTAACAACTGTGACTTTGGAGTAGTTATATGCCTGGTGAAGGAGATCATAAAAATTGACATAAGCTGATGTCTGTACTCCTGGAAACTCCACATTTGTTTCCCTTTACACAGGGGACAGAGTCGTCCACATTTTTGCCCTTGCGCTGTGAGCCCTCCTGAGACTGGCCCCTTCCAGTTCTCACCTTCCATCCAACCCTCTCTCTTCTGTGTTCCAGCTACACTGGCCTTTGTGCAGTTTTCCAAATATTATGAGAAAATAAGCATAATGAAAATTGTGAGAATTGTGTATTTTAAATTTTATCATTTGGGTAAATTATTGGAAATTTAATTTCAGAGGTAAAATATGTGAGAATTAAAATTTTTCATTCAAAAAGTACAGTACTAGCTTACCCTCAAAACAACTGTTTATGTAGAAGAGCAAAGAGTATTTATTCCCAAAACTGTACAGATGCTCTTTCAGATGTTTTGAGCTTGGACACAAAACAGGTTGTTTAAAACAGTGCACATGCTAGACCCAATTTTAAATTAAAAAAAAAAAAACCTTTCAATATACATAGTATAAAACACAGAAACAAACAGTCTGTCACAAAACACACACCGAAGTGTTAAGAGTGGAGTTTGAGACAATTTTTCCTTCTCTCTGTATTTTCTTTCCCAATTATGATGAATCATTTTGTGTAATTCAAGGTCTAGTTGAAAAGTGGTGTTATTTACCCAATTTTCGCTTCTTGTGGGTATTAGAGCCTTGGTTGTAGTGGTGACTTAGGAACCTCTGCTTCAAGCTGTACATATTAAACAGTGTGACTTGGGTAGGTCTTCAACTTCTTTCTAGAATCAAGGTTTTTGTGTGTATGGTGTGGGGGGATAGCTGAGTTTGTCATTAAGCTGAGAATTATGTACAGTTTGCTATACATAGGAATATATAACAAAGTGTGAATGATCTAGTATATTTGGATAACAATTTCTTTAAAAATTTTTTAAGTTTATTTATTTATTTTTGAGAGAGACAGAGATAGAGAGTGTGCATGGGGGACGGGCGGGCGGGGGGAGGACAGAGAATCCCAAGCAGTCTCTGTGCTGTCAGCATGGAACCCGAGGTGGGGCTCAAATCCTGAACCGTGAGATCATGAGCTGAGCTGAAACCAAGAGCTAGACGCTTAACCGACTGAGCCACCAGGTGCCCCTGGATAACAATTTTTATTTCATTGAAAACTGGTTAAATCCTTCATTGTGCAGGCTTGCAGGCTGTTTTCCTGGTTGCGTTCTTTTCATCTAGATTGTAGGAGCCTCTTTCATCCCATGGCAGATTTTGTTTTGGTTTTTTTTTTTCTGCTGCATTTTATCAGGGCCTTGAATTTCTCTCATGTATTTCTCAGTATTTCCTATAAGCATATTCATTTTGGAGGTTTGCCTTTCTTCCCATATGCTCTGCTCATAATGTTATTTGCCTTATGTGTTATCTCCTAATTTTGCTTTTATCTTTCTGTTCAACCAAATAGTTTTATTTATCTGGTGTGTAGTCCTGTGTGTATTCTGTCTGCCATCCCCATACTGTTAGGAACAGTGTCCTAACAGAGAGGAATATTAACACTTTGTGTGTGTGGCTTGGGGTCTAATCCAAAATCACTTTCCCACTGTTCAATGTCTCAGAGCCACTGCATGTCTCCCAGGCAGAGATACCTTAACAGTATTTGCTATGTAACCGGGGCATTGTTACATAGCAAATCAGTTTCATGAGTACAATGCAACCATTTATTTATTTATTTATTTATCTATTTATTTAACATTTACATCCAAGTTAGCATAGAGTGCAACAGTCATTTCAAGAGTAGATTCCTGAATGCCTCTTACCCATTTAGCCCATTCCCCCTCCCACAGCTCCTCTAGTAACCTTCTGTTCTCCATATTTAAGTCTCTTATGTTTTGTCCCCCTCCCTAGTTTTATATTATTTTTACTTCCCTTCTCTTATGTTCATCTGTTCTGTGTCTTAAAGTGCCCATATGAGTGAAGTCATATGATATTTGTCTTTCTCTGACTAATTTCTCTCAGCATAATGCCCTTACATTTCCATACATGTAGTTGCAAATGGCAAGATTTCATTCTTTTTGATTGCTGAGTAATACTCTACTGTGTATATACCACATCTTTTTTATCCATTCATCCATTGATGGACATTTGGGCTCTTCCCATACTTTGGCTATTGCTGATGGTGCTGCTATGAACATTGAGGTGCATGTGCCTCTTCAAAACAGCATGCCTGTATCCTTGGATAAATACCTAGTAGTGCAATTGCTGGGCCATAGGGCAATTCTATTTTTAATTTTTTGAGGAACCTCCATACTGTTTTCCAGAGTGGCAGCACCAGTTTCCATTCCCACCAGCAGTACAAAAGGGTTCCTCTTTCTCCGCATCCTCGCCAACACCTGTTTTTGCCTGAGTTGTTAATGTTAGCAATTCTGACAGTTGTGAATTGATATCTCATTGTGGCTTTGATTTGTATTTCCCTGATGATGAGTGATGTTGAGTAGTTTTTCATGTGTTTGTTGGCCATATGGATGTCTTCTTTGGAGAAGTGTCTATTCGTATCTTTTACCCATTTCTTCACTGGATTATTATTATTACTATTATTATTATTATTATTATTTTGTTTCGAGTTTGGTAAGTTCTTTATAGATTTTGTATACCAACCCTTTATCTGATATGTCGACTGCAAATATCTTCTTCCATTCTATCGGTTGCCTTTTAGTTTTGCTGATTGTTTCCTTTGCTGTGCGGAAGCTTTTTATTTTGATCCCAATAGTTGATTTTTGCTTTTGTTTTCTTTGCCTCTGGAAATGTGTTGAGTAAGAAGTTGCTGCGGCCATGGTCAAAGAGGTTTTTGCCTGCTTTCTCTTCGAGGACTTTGATGACTTCCTGTCTTACATTTCGGTCTTTCATCCGTTTTGAGTTTTTTTGTATGGTGTAAGAAAGTGGTCTGGTTCATTTCTCTGACAGTGCAACCATTTGATTTTTTAAAAATTTGTTTATTTTTTAGAGAGAGTACAAGCAGGGGAGGTGTAGAGAGAGAGGGAGACACAGAATCCAAAGCAAGTTCCAGGCTCTGAGCTGTCAGTGCAAAACTCATTGTGGGGCTCAAAACCATGAACTGTGAGATCATGACCTGAGCCAAAGTAAGATGCTTAATTGACTGAGCTAACTAGGCACCCCACAGTGAAACAATTTTAGATAGTAGAGAAGTTGGTGGCATTCTTTATTAAATATTTAGGAGAGCTTTAGGTGCTTTTGTTTTATAAATATGCAGGAAGTCCTAACTCTCAAAAACATGAAAGGATTCAGTAAACTGGGACATATTTGCAACACATGAAGCTTAGAGCACCTTCATGCCTTCATCATACTGCCTTATATACTTGGTAAGGCAGGGAGAAAACCCAAGTGGCTCAAATATGAAAGGTTGAAGTGCCAATTGGTTATTTTCTAAAGGTCTGAGCCATTTCTTCATCATTCAGGTTTTCCTGAAGCAGTACTTTAGCCTGGTTTTCAGCTAGTTGTTACTTTTGCAGTCTCTTGATTGAAATGACAATTCTAGGTGAATTATGATATATAGGACTTGTGATATATGCTACTGAGGATAGATTTGTTTTATATCCCTTGAATTGTTTTTTATGGATGCAATTTATGTATTTTAAAACTCCTATAATTTTCATGTTTCAGCTGACTATATAGTTAAGATTGTATATTTCTTGATTGTGAAACAATTACAGTGGTTTCAGATGCATATGTTTTTCTCCAAAGTTTAGATCTCTGTACTATAGTGAGGCTAATTTAGTTCCTTTCGATAAAATATCTTAAGGTCTTTTTATTAAAGCAGGAATTAGAATAATTATCATTATTTATAAAATACTGCCTAATATAAAAGGAACTCTAAAGAAATTATAATCACTCTGTAAAATTGAAAGTAGAAAGCACTTAAAAATTCATGAGTATAAAAAAATATACTTCAATAAAAATTGTGTGCAGAGCCAATTTGTATTTTAGAACAGAACTTAGAGTGTAGTGCTTGCATTTAAACAATTTTCCAAACTGGAAAATTCTAATTTAAAAGAATAACCCCCAGATAATGATAAATATGTTTCCTCTCATGAATCAATAAATGTCTAATGAGGATTGATAGTGTTCTCAGTGCTATGCTTTTAGTTTGCTGTTCGCCTATGGAGGTGAATCCTTCAAACTTGAGGTGGTGGGTACATTGTACTTTGGTGCAATTCATGTGGCCCAAAATGTGACACACAGTTAATGGATATCATAGTGAGTATGAGTAGTATTTCTCAATAGGATGCCCTGTTGGCATTTTGGGTATGGGTATGCTTTGTCATGTAGGATTTTTACATTGCACAACGTTAAGCCCTGACCCTGTACAACTTCACAATGAGCAGGACATTCAAAATGGCCCCCGGAAAACATTGCTGGGTGGTATGGCCCCCAGTTGAGACCTGCTGGCACAGAACAGGGGCTAGGAGACTTTTCTCTGAAGAGCCAGATACTAAATATTTTCAGTTTTGTGGGCTATAGTGTCTCTGTTACAACTACTCTACTCAAACTCTGCTGTTGTAGTAGGAAAGCAACCACAGACAAGGAAAGAGTGGCTGTGTTCCAGTAAAACTTTATTTAAAAAGTAGTTGGTGGGCAGATTTAGCTTCCAGATTATAATTTGCCATCCCCTTCATATGTATCACAAGTCCACTGATTCCAACACAAGGAATGCTATTTGAGAACACTCAGTAGTGTTTTATCAGTCAGAAGGGTTTGGGCTGCAAATAAGAAACCATATCTACTGTTTCTAAAGACAGGATGGTTTCAATCTTGGTTAATTAAATGTATTATTGTCATAAAAGACCAAAGTACCTTCCTTCTTTCTACTCTCTTACCCTCAGCTGTTGCCATGTTCTTCCCCCATTGTCAGAAATGGATGCCATAGTGTCACATGTAGTGACAGTAGTGCACAGGAAAGTGTAACATGTCTGCCTATTCTTCAGAAAGACCTTTCCCAGAAGTTCCCAGCTGACTTGCTATCAGATCTCATTTAGGGACAAACCCAAACTTGAACTAAGAAATGGCAAATTGGAAATTCCAGTGATGGAATTTGTCGTGGAATAATTATAATTTTCTTCCCTGAGCTGAACAGACATCCAGTCCTAACACAAACCTGTGGATACATAATATTTAAATGAATTGAGATTGTGTTTAAGAGAAAGAACAGTATGTTTTGAGGGGTTAGTGGAGGAAGATGTATGTTAGATGCAGTATTTACAATATTAATTGTCTTATATTTTAAAAAGAATTCTGTCTTCAGTGTTACTTGAGGCCATTTGTTCCCTCTGTTTTCTATCTAGTCAAAGGAGCATTTTATGCATTCTTGTCTTTGGTCAGATGAGAGGGAGGAGTTTGGACCAAGGTTCATTGGTGACAGGTATTTCTCTCTAGTATTGAAGAGCCAATGTAGAGCCATGCCCTCCTGTTGTGAGATCAGTCATACCAGTGTGCAAAAGACAGTATTTAAATTTAGTTAACAAATCTTATTTGGTAGCCCTTAAGGGACTTCTTACTTAAATAAGGCCCCCAATAATCATATACAGTTAGGATATTATCTCGTTTGTATTATAAGAACTGAAGACAATTTGTTGAAAAGTATGCTCATGGAAATGTTATAATTATTTATTTTAGTGCTAAAGGGAATACAGAAGACCATCTGGTTCTTTCAGGCTCATAAAGGTGCTGCCTTACAATTTCAGATGAAGCAGGTGATTTGCCAAGAGAATCATTTGGGTAGCTGGAAAGTAAAGATATAACTAGAAACTGTTTTTCTCACTTCGTGTGCTGTGTTCCCTGCATTACATCATGGCATTCCTGCAGCAAAGTGCCAGCTTAAAAGACCTTATGCTTGTCAGTAAAAAATGGCTCTAATTCAAGTTCTGATTTTTTTCCCCCCTGGAGCTCTTCCTGAATTTTGAGCTATTTAAGTTGTCAGTACAGGGGTTGAGCAAATACCCTTAGATACACTTATATTTACTTTAGTGACTTTTGAAGAATGACACTGTAATATCTTATGGGTAAATTTGTTCAAGAGACCTTGTTTTGTATCTCCTCATCATATCAGCTGCAAAGTGGTTGCCTTTTTTATGCCAATTGTTTGCTTATCTGTAGATTCAAAAAAAATTAAATTCACAGTCCTTGTATTAAGGATCTGAACATTCTACTGTGAAAGAGACAAATGAGTGAAAAATTAAAATGGAATGTGGTTCATAGCACAGTAGAGGGAAGCAAATGTGCTCTGAGAGCAAGTGTGGTGTGAGTGGGTCAACAAATGAAGCCTGAGCTGAGTGTCAAAGGATAACTGAGAGTAAACCAAGTTAAGAAAACAGGGAAAACCTTTTTTTTTTTTTTTCTAGATGGAATAACATGGGCAAAAGCTGAGAGGTGTCAGAGAATATGGAATGTTTGGAGAATTGCTAGCAGTTCACCAAATCTAAAGTTCACAAAGACTGAAAATGTAAGGTAGATGAATGCTGAGTAATAAGTCTCTAGTGGATGACAGTAAATATACTTGGAACTTTATCCTTAGGCGAAGAGAGTCATCAGAGGCTTTTCAACACAGAGCAACAGGATGTAATTTATATTTTGGAGAAACCACTAAGGCTGCAGAATAGAGGAGGGATTAGAGGGGGCTAAGACTGAGGCCAACATGACAGTCAAGAGGTTGTTTCATTAGCCCTAAAGAAGAAATGGTGACAACCTTGATGAAAGCAGTGGTGATTTGATGTAGGAGGTAAGAGAAAGGAAAGGAATACAAAATGATGAAAAAAAAAAAAAAGGAATACAAAATGATGTCTCCATTTCTGACAAGCTAGATTGATAGTGGTTCTGTTCATTGACATATGACTAGAAGAGTTAGACCAATTTTGGGGTAAAGAGGATGAGTTCATTTTGGAGTGTTTGGAAACCTAGCAAATGATGGCATATAAGAGGCTAGAACTCGGGCAGGAATTCTGAGCTAGAGAAATAGATTTGGGAGTTTTCAGCATCATATAAGCCACTGACATGATTGAGGCCACTCAGACACTATGCATAGAAGAGGGAGAGACTAAGAACAAGATGTCAAGATGGTAGAGGAAGACCAGCAGAGAGTGGTGTCCTTTAAGCCAAAGAAAGAGAACAACAGTAATACTGAGAGATCAAATAAGGTAAGAACTGAGAAAGGTCACAGAATTTTTGAGGTGACATATTTATTTTTATTTAGATAAGAAATATCATTAGATACATTGAAATATATATGTATATATACACAGATATATATATATAATGAAATATATATATTCTTTATATATATGTATATATAAAGAATTGCCCTAAATGCTATCACCCAGCATAACTTCTGCTAAAATTTTGATGTGTATCTTTCTACTTTTTCTATATGCAAATATATTCTCTATATCCAGATATGTCTATATATAACAAAATGAGTTCCTACTATAAAAATATGAAGCACTGCATGAATTTGCTTATTATTCTTGCCCGGAGACCATGACAATCTTCTCCACATCTTTCCAATTTGAGTATATAAGCTGGAGAAGCACATGGTGTCCATTGAATTAAGCAACTAGAAGAGCATTTGTAACTCTGCAAGGCTAATTTCAGTGGAATGGTGAGGGCAGTAGCCAGATTGTTGTGGGATGGGGAATAGGTGGGTAGTGAGAAAGTAGAAAAAAGATCATAGACCACCCTTTCCAGAAGCCAGGCTGTAAGGGGACAGGAAGTATAAAATGCCAACAGAAGTGTATGATGGAGGTTTTTGTTTGCTTGTTTTCTGGTTTGAAAGGGGTTTGATTTAGTTTTTTACTTGGATAAGACTTTTCCACTTGCTTGAAGGAACCAGAAGAAGGAGATAAATTGAGGATATTAAAGAGAGGTTGTGATTGCAGAAGTGAAGCCTTAGGAGGCAGGAAAAAGTGAGTTGTGGGAAAGAGGAAACAAACCCCATCTTACAATAAGGCAATTGGGAAGGAGGTGAGAGTGGAAAAAGATGTTGAATAGCTTGCAGCTGGTTGCCTGAGGTGATTCTGGTCAACTCAGAGTGAAATGGCTGATCCGCAGCTGTATTCAGTTATTTGATGAATACGTTTGGAATATGCATGAAACAAAGAACTGCCATATTAGATCAGATCTATTATCAGTTCAGTTATATCCTGAGAATGGTGCCAAGAGATGCATGTTAGAAAGGTCTAGTTTTCTCTGACAAACTGAAAGATCAGGAACATTCCCCAAATGTGTTAGTGACTTTACATGATCCATTTGGGATTTATTATCGATGTATTTCTGTGAAGCTACTTGAAGCTGTTTATTTTCTTAACTTGCCTGCCCCTTGAGACTTACTACCTGCAAAGTAAAGTATTTAGTCTAGGGAGGTTGCATTGCATTTTGGGAAAAAACACAGATTTGGAACAGATCTTGGTCAAATTCCATTAACCTTGGGAAAATGACTTAACATCTTGTGCTGTAGTTCCCTTATTTGTAAAATTGGGATGTGATTATACTGACCTCACAGAAGTGAGAAGATGGGGATTAGGTGGTGTATGTGAAGTGCCAAATAACTGCTCAGAGTGAGTGCTCAGCAAGTACTAATGACCTCATACATCTTGCACACATCTTGTCTCTCCCAGTGATCAAGAGCTCCCATTCAGTCCAGCACACCAGGATTTGATGAGAGGAAGAAAAAACTGTGAAATCACGATAATAAACTTTAACTAGGGGTCAGAAGTTTCAATGAAATCTTTGTTGTGAAATTATGAATTAAATGGGAAGTATTACTACCTTGAAATATATGGACTTAACAGAAACTCATATGCATTTCCTAAATGCCATTTTACATTTTATTTTTGTATTTGCAAAAGCATATCATCTGAGATGTTTTTTGGCTCATAAGCACATAGTTAAATGCCACCGATGACCAGAAAGACACTGGGTTTATTGTTTCTGTTTTTCACATATGATTTTCTTTACCAACAAGTGTAATAAGGTGATCTATTAGGGAGAATATACCTCAGTATCACAGGTACCCAAATATCAATCCTTGCTAAAAACAAACAAACAAAAAAACTTCTAAGCAAATATAATAGCTACAATGTATTATGACTTTTCAAGATTAGCAATTCAATAGAAAAGGGCAAGGATAAAAATATAGGCAAATTCTCTCCCATTTACTATAGCTGCTGCTGGATGCACACCAAGGCCTGTTGACATTAAACTTGGAGAATAAGCCTCTTCAACTTGGGGGAACTAAAGAGGCAGGGGTGGGAGGCTTCATTTCTCTCTGAGCTTCTGCAACTTGATTTCTTATTAACTCACCAGTACCTGTGCAGTTTTAACTTTGACTTTTAAAATAAGATATAATAACTCTGTAGAGCTTGCTTTAAAAAATACAAGTCCCTGGGGTGCCTCGTTGGCTCTATCGGTTAAGCGTCTAACTTCGTCTCAGGTCATGACCTCACGGTTTGTGGGTTCGAGCCCTGCGTCGGGCTCTGTGCTGTTAGCTAGCTCAGAGCTTGGAGCCTGCTTCAGATTCTGTGTCTCCCTCTCTCTCTGACCCTCCTCTGTTCATGCTGTCTCTCTCTCTCTCTCAGAAATAAATAAAACATTAAAAAAATACAAGTCCTTAAGTAATTTTAAAGTTTATTTATTTATTTATTTATTTACTTAGAGAGGAAGAAGCAGAGAGAGGAAGAGAGAGAATCTTGAGCAGGCTCTGCATTGCCAGCGCAGAGCCCAATGCCAGTCCTGAATTCATAACCTTGAGATCATGACTTGAGCTGAAACCAAGAGCTGGATGCTTAACCAACTGAGCCAGGCAGGAGCTCTACTAAGTATTCTTAAATCACTTAGCAGTTTAAAATGACTCTTACCTAAGTAGCTGCATTTATTTTTTGTGTTATAGCTTAATATGATTACTCTCTTTTCTTTATTTCATCCTTGGGTTACTGGGATGCTTTTTCGTAATCTGATTTATTTTTGTTTCTAGCACTTCCTGGCAGCAAAACAAAAGGGGATTCTTTCCCCATTTTTCTGTTGCAAAAACTACTCAGTATTGTTCCATGGACACATGCAACATTTGAAGGTGCTGCTGGTTACTTCTCTTTCAACTGATCTAAGTGTCCTGTGGAAATGGGAATACTGTGGCCTTACAGGATCTCATCTTCAGCTGAACTCTTCTCTGAGCACTCCTTTCTTGAATACTTTCTGTTTTTACAATCTATGAGGCAGAGCAATTCTCACCTCACCAATAGCATTAAGCAAGTGTGAAACACCTTGGTGTTTCCCGAAGCACCTGTCTGGGCCTTCTACTTACTGGGTGGTTAGTACGCATGTGGCAAATGAGTGAATGGTTGGATGGATAAACGATTGAAAGAAGGAGGAACGTGTGGGATATAACTGCTTTTCTGAAATATTGAAGGCATTCTGAGAAAATGAAAACCACTTTTTGTTTAGTCATTCAGATAAGTGACGTCTAAAGTGGTGTGTTCTCAGTTGAAAAACTCTATCTAAGAGCAGTAGTATTGCATTTTAACTACAGTCATCTTTTGTGTGTGCGATTGTGAGGCTTGGAGTTGGCAAAGGATCAAATCCACAAATCATCATAAAATTTTTACTAAATACCCAGCACTGTGCTAAACACTGTGAAGGGGGCAGAGTAGTCCCTGTCCCTGAGTGTATTAAAGAGGACAAAATTTATATAAAGCAAATAGAGAAGAAGACAAGGGAATTTGTGTTCAAATTGAATGTTATGTAGTGACCATTCTAATTAGATGGAATACTGATGGGATTCAGAGAGCGGAAAAGTCACAGGGCCTTGAGGACAAAAGGTAATTTGGGTTGGTGAAGACAAGGAAGACTTCCTAAAAGATACTGTGGTCCAACGTACAGAGCTTCTAAGTCCTTTGCAAACAATTCCTCATGTGGAATTTAGCAGTGAATGAAGTATCAAAGCAGACATCACTAGTTTGATGAAGGAAGCCCAAGATTTTCCTAAACAAAAATGAAAACCAGTTTTAAAGCATAATTAAAAACTAGTGATACAGTTAAAATACCCACCAAAACTATCTATATTTAAATATGTAAATTAAAGAATCCTGAATAAGAAGTAACATTTTCTAAACAATATAAAAATATTGCTTGTTTTTGGTTGCTAGTAAGTACTGAGCAAGGAATACTTCTAAAATTATGTCTAAAAGATATTTTTCCCTAGGAAATGTACTCCACTATTGAAAAGATTAAAAACTGATACTTGAGAAAATTATTTGAATCTTATTTTGTATGTGTATACTTAATCAAACAGTTTTGAAGGACATAGACCCAACACTGTATTATATTCTACAAATGATAGAAAACAAGTAAAAGAACTTGATTTGAGTTTGCCCTAATGAGTTTATAATAAAGTGTTTCATGTAAAACTGATGCCCAGTTTTCAACAATGAGTCACATTAGAAAAACTTAAGATCTTCCGTTGCTGACTGTAAACGCAGTAGCAGTGTAGGGGTTATGGAGAAGATGAGTGGGAAGGGGTCAATATTTGGATGTTGGTTGATGAGAAAGAGGATATCCCAGGTGGGAACTTTGGGAAGCAGCATGAGCCAGGTGTTACAATGTGACCAACCCTGATGGAAACAGATTTTTGTTAAAGAAATAAGATCCAATAGACCACAGTTGGAAAGTGGAGTGTCAAGCCATTGTACAAAGAGGACTTGAGGTTTGTTGGGAAAGAATTAAGCAGTCATTTTGTCTTCTAGAAAAGGTGTGTTTTAAATGATTAGTTGGACTGAATTATTTTAAAGAGACTGCAGATAAAAAGAGCAATTTGATGATGATTTTGCTCTAATCTAAATATGAAATGTTGAGATTCTGGTGAAGATTAGAGTTATATAATCATTGCATATAGAATTCTAATTTATAGGAGGTAAGAAGGACATAGAATAAATAAATTGCCTTAGAAGTTGTTTTCCTATTAAACAATTTGAAGGTACTTGTGGACTCTAAAGATACTTTCCCAAAATATGTTATTTAAACTATTAATAGTCTTATTCTCAGTGTTTGGAATCTACTTCCCAAATTTGAATTAAAGCATTGCTGAATGATAATAAGTAGAAAAATGTTCACTTTTGGACACGTATATTTTGTTTAGGAAAACTGAGTCCTTGTTGGTACTTTGGAAACCTAACAGACCATACAGGGGAAGCATTGCCTACCTGCATATCATATATTTTTAGACCCAAATGGGAAACAAGCCATAATTTAGGAGTAGATTGAGTTTCTTTATGCTCTAAAATGAATTTAAATGATGAGACTGTGAATGTAATGAAAAGCAAGGAAATGAATTTGACAGATACTAGTTTTCATTTTGAATTTCAAAGCACTGACTTTCTATTAGCATACTCCAGGAGTAGTGAATTTCTATTAAGTTGGCACATAGTTTTAAATTTTATAAGTATGCTGTTGTAAGTATAAAAGCCCATTTCAGTAAGATATGGACATGGTTATTTCTTTTTTAATCAGCAGGCTCTAGGCTATGTATTATTAGTCTAAACTTGTTATCCTGAAAGTCTTGAGGCTGTGGACCTTCTTTCATATATTCCTTTTTGGTGAAGTTTTGTTTATTTGGGTAGAAAAAATGACGGGCTCTGAGAAGAATATAATAGTATTTTCAAAAAATATTAAGGTAGCCTTTAGTAGGCATTTATGCTTAAACATGGAGTGTCATTACAGCCTTTTGAAATTATTCAAATGATATTTTTGTTCAGTAGCATTTCTTTTGTTGAATGTTTTGCTAAAAAGGATGGATGTGCCATAAATAATGAACAGTCTTACAGATATTATAATACTAAAAGGTAGTCTTCAACTTTGGTTTAAGGGTATCAGAGATAACTGCCTCATCCCCCAGATAACTGCAAAGAACAAAGAACTGTTGGAAATTACATATCACTTCAATTTTGACTAAAAATGGTAATGGATCCTCTAATTGCAGCTGTGACTTGCATCTTGGGTCATATTTCAGTTCACTGAGCCAGGGCTTTGAATGGTTATGATATAGAGGACAGCAAATAAGAAGAAAGTCTTTTCCATGATGAAACCACTAGGCTAGGCCATTTCTACACAGAGTACCACAGGGTACCAATACCCCCCTTCTCCACTTCCATTTGAACCTGGTTCCATTACAGCAGAGTATATTCTGGTGGGAATCAGTGTGACTTCTACTTTCTACGGATAGTTGAAATGTTATCAAATAGCTTCCTCTGTCTTCATTTCTCAACTTCTACCCCTGCCTGTGGTATTTCCACACCCACATATTCTTCTCAACTCCAGAAAGGGGAAAAAAAAAACCCATTCTTTCAACAGGGTACTTGGATATTAGAGCTGTCTTTATTAACAACAGGAAATTAGAACCAATGTGTTTTCAGATAAAGTATTTGGAAGACATTTTTTATAGCTTTCAAATAACTAAAATTATTTAGGAACATTTTTCTTGAAACATTCTCCACTAAGCAAGTGTTTATTTCTTTTTTTTTAATGTTTTATTTATTTTTGAGATAGAGAGAGACAGAGCTGAACAGGGATGGGGCAGAGAGAGAGGGGGACACAGAATCTGAAGCAGGCTCCAGGCTCTGAGCTGTCAGCACAGAGCCTGATGCGGGGCTCAAACTCACGAACTGTGAGATCATGACCTGAGCCAAAGTCAACCGACTTAGCCACCCAGGTGCCCCAGCAAGTATTTCTTGACCTTTATTTCTGCTTCTGGTGAACTGAGGGGGTGACTCTCTCCTACTGTTATTTTATGTTCTTCACAGTGATCACTATGATGACAGTGACTATAACAGGAAAAGGTGCCAGGGGGAACTATTGGAACTTTTGGTAAGATTGGGAATTGGTGCCTGTTTGAAAAACCATGTGATTGATTGATTCATTGATTGATTGATTGATTTTTTCCCTTAGAGATAGAGAACTCAAGCCAGGGAGGGACAAAGGGAGAGAGAGAGCTTGAGCCAGGTAAAGGGGTAGAAGGAAAGAGAGAGAGAGAGACAGAGAGAGACAGAGAGAGAGAGAGATAGAGAGAGTGTCTCAAGCAGGATCCACATTCAGCATAAAGCCCGGATGCAGAACTTGATCCCCCAACCCTGGGATCATGACACAAGCCAAAATCAAGAGTCAGCCACTCAGCTGACTAAGCTACCAGGTGCCCCAAACCATCTGTGATTTACATATGACCTCTACGTTCCCGTTGAGAGTTATTTCAAGGCATTGGATCCCCCCAAAAGTGTAAATACCTTTTAGAAAGTGTAATAACAACAATTACAGTGATAACTGTAATAATAAAAGAGGTGGCATTATTACTGGGCCTGGAGTCTCCACAGTCTATCCCATATGTTCCGGATCACTGTTCCTCTGTTGGCATGCATGTCTATGTCTGTGTTTACAACAGTGGTTCTCAAAGTGTGATTCCTGGATCAGTAGCATCAGCCTCATCTGGAAATGTTATAAGCTGTTAAAAATGTCCTCTGCCAAAATGTCAATGCTCAGTCCTGCCTCGGACCTGATGAATTAGAAACTCTCTGGATAGGTCCCAGCAGTTTGTGTATGAGCATGCCCTCCAGCTGCTTGTGATCACACACAAATTTGAGAGCCACCTATTATTGCTGCCATGAAAACTTACCACAAACTTAGCAGCTGAAAACAGCATAAATTTAATATCTGAAGCCCTAGTGGGCTTGGCAGGGTCTTCTGCTTAGCATTTCACAAGACTGAAACCAGAGTATGGAAGGGCTGTGTTTCTTACAGAGGTGCTGGGGAAGAGCCCATTTCAAACTTTGTTCAGGGTTTTGGCCGATTTCAGTGCCTGATGGCTGTGGTACTGAGGCCTCACTTCCTTGCTGGCTTTCAGCCACAGTGCATTCTTAACGCCTCGCTCTAAGACTTACCTGGAGTCCTCTGTGCTTTCCATATGGCTGCCTCTAGCAACAGTGGGTTGATCCCTCTGCCAGCGTCTTCTGCTCCACCTGACACCGTGTTGCCCCACTTTCCTGTCCTCTCTTCTGCCTCAGCTGTGTCACCTGCGTTCTTGTCTGCCACATCTCTAGGACTTCCTTTTCTTACCCATTGCCCGCCAGGAGAACACTATTTTTAAGGGCTCAGCTTTACATTGCACCCATTTGGATAAATACAGGATCATCTCCCTCTTTTAAGATTCAGTGATTAGTGGCCCTAATCATATCAGCAACGTCCCCTTTACCATGTAATGTAACCTACTTACAAGTGGAACACAAGGGCACCACAGTCACAGGGATCAAAATTCTGTTTATTTGGTGTGACTCATACACGGTCTTTTTATTGGCTTTGCCAGGGTGTTATGTTGTTTACTAGCTAGCCCAGCCTCACTGTGCACATCCCATTCTTGCCCGAAGATACCAGAAATATCTAGGGGAAACTGAACTCAGGACCTGCTTTGTCTCACCAGAAAGTGCAGCCACACTTCTCATGGGCTCTACGTGTGTATCAAGGCACCTGCCATTTGTGCCATTTGTGTCTCCCTTCTGTAACATTCCTTTGGGTCCCTTCTCTTCCCCTCTCTTATTGTCCAGAGAAGCTAGCTCCTGGTTTTTCCATTTCTCTCCATATCTCCATCTTCCTCCCTAGTTCAGAAGTTCCATAGTGATGCTGGCATTAAACTAAGCCTAGGAATTCTTTAGAAGCAACAAGACATTGTGGTTGTAAACACAGACACTAAAGCCAGGCAATTCAGGTACAAATTTTGTGACCTTGGACAACTTTCTCAACTATTTTATACTTCAGTTTCTCTATCTATAAATGGGAGGTAATGATAATGCCAGGTCATTAGCCAATATTGTTATTTGTTTTTAATTTTAATGTTTGTTTATTTTGAGAGAGAGAGAGAGAGAGAGAGAGAGAGAATGTGAGTGGGGGAGGGCAGAGAGAGAGGGAGACACAGAATTCAAAGCAGGCTCCAGGCTCTGAGCTGTCGGCACAGAGTGGGACACGGGGCTTGAACTCAAGAATGGCAAGCCCATGACCTGAGCTGAAGTCAGACTCCTAACTGACTAAGCCACCCAGGTGCCCCTAGCCAGTATTGTTATTAATCATGAAGGTAACGGTATGATTCAGTGTTTATAGTCTTGATTCTTGAAATGCTGAGGAAATTTAGAAAATTATCTCATTTTCATATCTCTTACTTTCTTAACAAAGCTTTGTTTTCGAGCATCTTGCCTTACAGGTTCTCCATGGGTTCCCACCCCAATGGACATCTTGAACTGGATATTCACACAGACAACATACAAAGAAGTAAAACCAGCACTTTTTGCATATGCGGTTATTTCACTGATTTTCAGAACAAATTCATGAATTATGTAAGGGTATTACATTCTCTACAGTGATGAAACTGAAGCTTAGGTTAAGCAATTGATTCAACATCATATGCGTGGAATAGGTGAATAAACTCCAGTATTATTCGTTAACTTCTTTTCAATTTGCCTGTCAACCAAAGCTAACCTGTCAGCTAATCACTGAGATTGTTGGCAATGGAGCTCAGATTTGAAGAGACAGATTTATAAAGAGAATCTGAAGCTGGAGCTCTATGGGAGAAGACAGGTTTAGTGGCCTCCTAGACAATTGGAAAGCATCCTGGACCATGGCTTTGCAAAAGAACAGGTGTAAGAATGGTGAGAACTCAGAAAGGTGAGGCAGAGAGTTCAAAAGACATTTTCCAGGAATGTCTAGAAAGGGGAATCTCTGCACTAAATCATGCTCTCCATTAACATATTTGCCATTTGTATTCATTCCCTGGAATGGGCAACCTCAAGGAAGCTCATCAGGACACTGTCCAGAGAAACAAAGCACTTGACCCTTGGCTATTTATAAGGGACCTCATTATACTCTGGCTTTTCTTTTTGTCAGGTTTTGCTTTTTCTGTTGTGAGGGACAAATGGTTGCTAGTATCCTGACCCACATTTTTTCTTTACCCCCATGGAGAGAGTCTGAAATTATCTAAGATACTACCCTACACACCATGTCAGTACCTTTCAGGGGTACACAATTTGATATTTTGGTACTTTTCAAGAAGAAAATCATCTCAGAGATTAAATAAATTGCTAAGAGCTTGTTCTTGGGCTCATAAAATCGTGATGTATGGAAGAAGACAACTTTGCTGACTTTTGTTACACCCCTTGGTTTTTACACTTCCACATGCCCCATCAGTGTTCTAAGTCTCCTTACCAAAAGCAAGTAAAATAAATGTTTTCTTTTTTCTTTTGAATTTAAAGCATTGAAAAAAATGCATTTGCTTTACTTAGAATCTCTTTTGTGGGCAAAATAGACTACATTATTGGTACAGATGTGTAGTGTGTATTTGAGACAATGTGTCATCCCATCCTTAGAAAGATGAAAGGCTGGTGTGTGTGACTGTACATTCCATTTGTTCTCTTGCCTTCTTATTTAGGCCAGTTTGGTTGTTCCATTCAGAGGAGAGTCAATCTAGATCACTCTCCTTTTTTTTTTCTTTTTTAAGTTCATTAGTTTTTTTCTGAGAGAGACAGAGACAGCGTGAGCAGGGGCGGGGCAGAGAGAGAGAGGGAGAGAGAGAATCCCAAGCAGGCTCTGCACTATCAGCACAGAGCCCCATGCAAGGTTCCAGCTCACAAAACCAAGAGATCATGACCTGAGCCAAAACCAAGGCTTGGACGCTTAACCAACTGAGCCCCTCAGGTACCTCTGGATCTCTACTTTTAATGGGTGCTTCCATATTCCTACTAGAGATTTTAAAAATTGCCAGAAAAATGCATTTAACATTTGGGAAATAATAAATAATAATATTTCCAGAAATGTTTTTATTCATTAAGTTATTTAATGCTCGCAATAAACCTATAAAACACTTACTCTGATTTTTCATTTGAGAAAACTGAGACTCTGGAAGGGTAGGTAATTTGGATAACATCACAGAGTTGATAAATTGTAAGGCTTCAACTCAAACGAAGGTCTACTAGCCATCATTCTGTTAGCTATTGTTAAATAACAGTTAATGACAAACATCTCAGTGATACACGATAGTAAGCATTTAATTCTTGATCCTGTGTCTGTGGGTTGATTGGTAGCTGGCTGACCAGTCTTGGCTCAGCTGGTCTTGTTTCCAGCTGCAGCTTGGATTCAGGTTTCCTCCATATGTCTCTCTTACATTGTAGGACCAGTGGGCTATATGTGACTCTCACTGCAGGAGGTATTAGCACAAGAGGTCAAATCTAACCACACAAGCATATTTCAAAGGTCTATTTGCATCATATTTCCTACATTCCATTCCCCAAAGCCCAATATCAGTGAAGTGAGGAGGCATTCTCTTTTCATCGAGGTGATGGGTGAAGGGGGTTTGACTATTTACTGAATAATCATTTGATCTACCTTCAAAGCCTATGTTTTCTTTGCCCTTCTGAATTTATAAATATTGAAAGTACAGGTGGGATGACCCTCTCGGTTAATGGTCAGCCATCTTGTGTATGCTTGTTGGGGAGGTCACACACTGTCATTTCTGCTTAGACTGTAATTACCCCATTTCTGTGCTCTAGAGGTTGTGTGAATATTTGTCTTTTCTGTGCCATCTTCTATCCTTACTAGCACTGAAAGGGAAGATCATCAATAGTTGAATCTAGAAGACTAAGTTTATGATCATTAGCCAAGAATGGAATCGTGTTTTTGTTTTGTTTTTATGCAATTTCAATTAGCTGAGGGCTTTGATCGGGAAAATGTTTCTGGTACAAGGTCTAGTACATTAGAAAGCAATCAAGCGTGTGCCCCAAATAGCAGGACATAAACTTTTCTTCTAAAAACAACAGGTTGCAAGGAATATACCAGCTCAAGTACTGCAACCAAAGGAGCTTCTTACTTTCCTCTATCTCATGCTCAATAGCTGGCTTGAAGCTAGGATGCCCCTTAGAGGCAATTCAATGAGAATCTTAGATATCAATAGATATCTTAGATATCCTGGGTTATGAGATAGAGATTTTGCAGTGCTCATATCTCATACTTGGTCCTTGGTAATTTGGATATTAAGCCAAATTATGAAAGTATCATAGAGGCAGAATTTCTAGTTTTAGTTGAAACCATTTCAAAAACTTAGTGGCTGGGAAAACACCATTTAAAGTTTCCATGACTAGGTTTTCCTCTTCAACAAATTAACACCATATAACCTTTCCTTGCCTTTTGCTATTGAATCTTACCTATGTCACAAGAAGTGACTGAAAAGATTACTCTCCAAAGGAATAAATTAAGTCAAGTGATTTACCCAGCAACTCTTGTCCTTTCATGTTTAGATTTAGAAGGGCTATGCCATCTTCAGGACTGAAGGCTCTAACTCTGCTTCTTGGCTTACAGTTGGCTTGAGGTCTTTGTTTGGTGTCTCCTATTTCTGCCTGATGCATGCTAGTGTGTCTGATGTGATTGTCCTAGCATTTTTGTTTCTCACCTCAGCATTTTTTGAATGCCATTTCTTTACAGTTTTGCATTGGATTACCCATAAAAGATTTTCTGTGTTTTCCTCTGTCTGCCAGTTTATATGCACAAGCATGTTCGTGTAATAAATGGCAATTCTCTACACAGTCTTACCCAGTACCTTTTACAATTTTGTTAAAGTGACTTTATTGCTAGTTATCCACCTTTCCTATAGGACTTCCTTGTGCATCATCATAATTTTGCTACTCATTCTTCCACCAGAGCTTGAAAAATACTTTCAGGGAACTTCTCCAGAAACTTGCACAAACTGTGTTATAAATACTGGACCAAGATCATTTACGTAGATCTGCCCTCAGTAGGGACAGTGGTATCACGTGCAGGTAGAAAGCATCTGGCATCTTCATCCTTCCATGGCACGAGAAGGTGTGCTACCCAGCAGTAGAATTCCGTGCATGTCAGAGCTACCATTTGGCAGTTGGTAGTGTGAATGGGAAATGTGTAAAGTGTTTTTAGGTTTTTGGAGGACAGGCAGCTTATCTGTGCCAACTATTGTTGTTGTGAAGGAACACAAATCTAAATCTTCCTATATGGTTGGATTGCTGTGCTTGGTTTATTTAAAACATGGCATTTGGAGAGAGGTAAAATACCAGCACACTGTGTCTTTGCTCCCCACCCTCCCCCCCAACCTCGAAGCAAATTTGTTGGGTGTATTTGCTGTAGCAGTGAAGTAAAGAGGCATGTGCCTGTTGTGATAGGCCTTCTTTGTAGTGTTAATTTTAATAGAAATAATCATCTACATTGATTTATAAGGAGGGAATGGAGTGGGAACATTGATTCAAAAGAAGAGAACAGCTATGAACAGTGTGATTTATGGTGGTATTAAAACAAATGATTCGGATTTAGTTTGTACATTCTAAGGTTGCTTGTCCCGTGGTTAGTTGTTGAAGTCTATTCAGCAAAGAGAAGTCAATTTCTCACTGAGAAACACACCCCTGATAGAATGTATAATTTATTCTGTTGAGGCCAGGGCCATATTTTGTCCTTGATATGTGGGAGGCTGCTACCCGCACATCAGTGGTTCTTAGGTAGGAGAGGATTGCTTTAGAATGAAATAAATAACCTTATCAGACACTAATTTTATGGGACAAGAATGTAAATGCAGTGAGTAATCAGAGAGCATGTATATAGCAGCAAGCTAATTTTCAAAACCATCATCACTCAGTTTGCAAAATATCTTTCCTATTTAAGAGAATGAAACTCGGCGGCCACAGGGAGTATCATATCCTCAGTGGCCAGTTATGATGTGAAGAAAAGAAGGTCGCCATTAATTATGACATGGATCCCTCATCTGGTGATCATGGTAGATTTACTGTGCTTCCTGAAAATCTTTGTTGGTTTTCCAGATTGATTTTGGTGTCCTTTCTCAGTTCTTCCACGGCCCTCTGCATTCCTTGGTCACAACATGGGTCATGCTGAGGCATAAGTGTTGCCTATCTTGGCTCTCTCTACCTTGAAACCATAAACTACTTGGGGTCACGGTCCATCTCCTTCCCAGCACATAGTAGATTGACATATGTACATAGGTGTCTTCAGGAGCTTTCAGTTTTTAATCTGATTCCAACATCACCACCTTACGTAGTTCTGCTTCTAATTTCCCATCTTTAACTTGACAGGTATCAACTAGACATATGATCTCCAAATATGTTCTGAGTTTTGGTGATTTATTTATCTTGAAACCCCAAGGTAACAGATTATTTCAATAGGCATTATTTCTTACCAGTAATGTGTGTTTCTATAGGGAGCATGACTTCGGCAACTTCACCTATCATTTTAAAATGGGACCCCAAAAGTTTGGAAATCCGGACACTAACAGTGGAGAGGCTTTTGGAGCCCCTTGTTACACAGGTAAGAGATGATTTGAAATACTTTGTTACATGTGTATGTTCTATTGTGATTATATTGTAACTCTTCAAAAAACTTAGACATCTCTAAGAGCAAATAAATCATGCCATAATGCTGATTACTGAATATATGTTATTGCCAGAACTATGGACAGTTTTATTGCCCATTAACATTTGAAGTGTCTTTTAACAAACTCATCGTATGATTTTTGAAATCAGGTTGATGAGATAATTAAAGAGGGGGCCTTGGTGAAGGGGGCTCTCATTTGTAGTAATGAATTCAAAGTCTAAATAAACTATTCCTAGTTCACTTTCAGATGCTAATGCACAGTTGGGAAGAACTGTTGACTATTTAAGCACAAAGTATATTACTTTTTCTTTAGTTTACATTGGAGAATTCATCATGTTGGAAAGTTGAAACATTCCATTTTTTCTGTTGTCATAGTCACCACATCTCCACCAGATGACTGTCAACAGAAAAAAGTATCCTCAGGAGCTCAGTTTTAAAAGTTAGCTTTTAGTACCTTATGAAGCATATTATTTGCTGTGTTAAACTCAGAAATTCATGGAATGTGAAAATTCAAAGTTTTTATGGTATATTTTTAGGGAAGTGTGCCAAATTAAGTGGAGGCACTTCATACTGGTTTCCTAGAACTACTATAACAAAGTACCATAAGCCTAGTGTCTTAAAGCATCACAAAGTTATTATCTAATGGTTCTGGAGGTCAGAAATCCTAAAGTCAAGGTATTGGTGGAACTGCATTGCTTCTGGAAGCTCTGGAACAAAGTGCATGTCTGCCTTTTCCATCTTCTGAAGTCCACTTGCCTTCTTTGACACATTCTTCATATTCAAAGCCAGCAATGTAGTATCTTCAAATCTCTCTCTGACTCTGACCTCTGCTTCCTATCATCACATACCCTCATATCTCCCTCTTTTAAGGACCCTTGTGATTATACTGGGCCCACTCAAGTAGTCCAAAATAATCTCATCTCAAGATCCTTAGCCAAATCACAGCCATTTAGGATAACATATTCACAGTTCCCAGGGAGTAGGACACCAACATCTTTGGGAATCATTATTCAGCTCAGCATAGCCTGCCCTCTGCCCACCCCTCTACCAAAAACTCACATCCTTCCTGCATGGAAAACACCAAGTCCCAGGTTCCCCAACATCTCAACCTGTTATAGAAAATTTTCAACTCCAAAATTTCATCAAAATTTCATCAGCTTAAAAATTCCAAATCTCCACGTCCTCACCAGCATCTATAGTCTCCTACACTGTTGGTGAGAATGTAAACTGGTGCAGCTCCTCTGGAAAAGAGTGTGGAGGTTCCTCAAAAATGAACAATAGAACTCCCCTATGACCCAGCAATAGCACTGCTAGGAATTTACCCAAGGGATACAGGAGTGCTAATGCACAGGGGCACATGGACCCCAATGTTCATAACAGCACTCTCAACAATAGCCAAACCATGGAAAGAACCTAAATGTCCATCAACTGACAAATGGATCAAGAAGATGTGGTTTATCTATACAATGGAATACTACATGGCAATGGGAAAGAATGAAATCTGGCCATTTGTAGCAATGTGGATGGACCTTGAGGGTGTTATGCTGAGCCAAATAAGCCAAGCAGAGAAGGACAGATACCATATGTTTTCACTTATAAGTGTATCAGGAGAAACTTAACAGAGGACCATGGGGGAGGAGAAGGGGAAAAAATAGTTGGGGAGAGGGAGGGAGGCAAACCACGAGAGACTCTTGAATACTGAGAACCAACTGAGGGTGATGAGGTAGGGGAGAGGGAAGAGGGGTGATGGGCATGGAGGAGGGCACTTGTTGGGATGAGCACTGGGTGTTATATGGAAACCAACTTGACAATCAACTACTAAAGAAAGAAATCCAAATCTCATCATCTAAATCATCTAAAGTAGATTTGAGTAAGGTTCTGGTTAAAATCCATTCTTGAACAAAAATCCTCTCCATCTGTTGCCTGTAAAACTAGAAAACAATGTATGTTCCCCGAGTGCCTTGGTGGCACAGAAATAAGAAAATAGTTACAGATAATCCCATTTCAAAAGGGAGAAATTGGAAGAGAAAAAAAATTGTTGTCAGTCTCTAAATTGGTATTTAGAAATCCAGCTGGGCAAATTCCCTTAGTTTTGAAAACTTGGGAATAATCCTTTGTGGCTTGAGGCTTTGCCCCATGCACCTGGTTCTACACCCTAAGAATCGTTATTTCTTTTTCATGAAGAATAACACATATTTTCAGCTGAATATTTATTTTATCAGCACATTTCCTGTCTAAAGCATTTGGGAGTCTAACAGCCCTTTTGAATTTTATCCTTTTTGTCATTCTCAGTCCGAACTGGCAGTGTTTCTACTGGTGTAACATTCTTAAGAAACTTGTGTTTCTCCCCTGTATGTTGCTGGGATTCACTCTATTAGAAAACAGGGTACTTCACAGAACATTCCCAGATAATCCTGTCTCCATTTTTGGCCTCTGCTGAAATGGCTAAAGGGATCTGGAGATCACATGCCTAAAACTCTTCAAAGAGCACTCCATATGACTGTATACTCTGAGCTTTCATTACTTGTGAGGCCCAAGCCAAAGGTTATCGAGACATAGAACTGGTTTTCTCTCCAGAGCATGCTTTCCTGAGTGTGAGTTTTCTAATTTTAGTGCCTTTTGCAATCTACGTAGGCTGAGAATTTTTCAAATCATCAAGTCCTGGTTTCTTTGAGCTCAACCGTTATTCTCTCAATTTCTTACTTTCTTCTCCCATTTTACTATAGGCAGAGAGAAGAAACCAGGTTATTCCTTGGAAAACTCCTCAGCTAAATATCCAACTTCATCATGTCAAATTTGGATTTTCACATAAGTGTAGGACATAGTTCATCGAAGCTTTCTGTTACTCTTTCTTCCATTTCCTAGTACCATGTTCTTTATTTTTTTCTGAGCCTTCACTCGCATCTCCTTTAGCACCTCTATTTCTACAGTCTGTTTATAATGATTTAACTAACTTCTCAGATAATAGAGACTTTCTCTACCATGTACCTCAATTCCTTCTGAGTCCTTGTGAGCAGGGCCTTTGTAGCCCTAATTTTACTAACAGTCTGTTCAAGGAAATCTTAGATTTTTCTATTATCATTCTTTAAATTTTTCTAGCCTCTGCCTATTATCAATTTGAAAGCCACTTCCACAATTTTTAGGTATTCATTATAGCAGCACCCTACCTTCCAGACCCAAATCAGTGTTTCCAATTGCCATTATAACAAAATACCACAACCTTAGGAGTTTAAAACAACACACATTTATTATTCTCTAGTTCTAGAGGCCAGAACTCCTTTAGGAGTCAAGGTACTGGTAGGGCTGTGTTCCTTAAGGAGGTCAGTCCTTTCCTTTCACAGCATCTGCTGTGCATCTGCATTCCCTGGTTGTGCTTTTCTCCTTCTTTAAAGCCAGCAGCATAGTACCTTCTTCAAATATCTCTGACTTCAGCTTCGACTATCTCACCTCCTCCGCAGACTGTAACTGTCCTGTTTCTCTTTAATGAGGACCTTGTGATGACTTTGGGGCCACTCAGATATTCTAAGATAAACTCTCCATCTTCAGATCTTTAAACTAATCACATTCACAGAGTCCCTTTTGTTATTTAAGATAACACATTCACGAGTTCTGTGGTTTAGGAAGTGGACATCTTTGTATGTAATTGTTGAAATATTTCATGAGATTTATGCACATTTTTCACTTGGTCACAATTCTTGTTCTATGAAACTTTTTTCAGGAAACATTAATGCTGATAGGCTCTTAGATTTGCGAATATGTTGGCTACTCATATTAAGGCCTGGAGACTAAGGCCTATGTGTGAGTTGTTAGTGGTCTGCATTAAGTATAGAAATTGAAAGTAAGTGTTTTAAAATTTTTATAACCATTTTGCAGAATAATTTTATGGGTGTTAATCTAATAAGTAAATTTAGACACGTATTTTTTATCTTTTTAAATTTTGAATAATTTATTTTGTTGTATTTTACAGTGCTTTAATTTATGAGGTATTGGAATAACAAACATACAGCTTTTCATTGTAGATAAAAATGACTGGCTAAGGAGATACTTTGGAGTCAGAACAATCTGGTCTTAAATGTAGTTCCTTCACCTACTTTAAAGCAGACTGCCTTGGGGCACCTGGGTGGCTCATTCAGTTAGGTTAAGTGTCTGACTCTTCATTTCAGCTTAGATCATGATATCATGGTTCCTGAGTTCAAGCCCTGCCTTGGCTCAGTGCTGTCAGCTTGGGATTCTCTCTCCCTTTTCTCTTCCCCTCCCCCACTAGCTCTCTGTCTCACTCTCAGAAAAATAAATAAACTTAAAAAAAAAACAGATAGCTTTTTCCTAGCCTCAGAATTTTACCTTCAGATTATATATCAGTATATTTAATCCTTATCATAGCGATTAAATGAAACACAATAATTAAAACATAATGACTGGTATAAAGTAATATTGATTCAATGTAGTTTCCATTTTTCTAATTTTTGGTGGCTACATATTCAGACTTCTATTAGCTATAAACCAATACTGTTTAAGCCAAAGCAAAACATAAAAAATGAATCTGGCATGAGGAAACAAAATACTGCACATAAACTGTCTTTTATGTCTTAAAATGTTCTTGCATTTATATTTTGCTCTTGTATTTGTCTTATCTAAAGAATAGCATATCTAAGATTACCATGAAAGATTATTCTTTTCCTTATCTTTCAGTCCAGTTACCTAATCCTTTCCGNTTCTCATAAAGACAATGCATAAAAATATTTATTATTACATCATATATTATATAATAATATGTATTATGTTAATATATTGTGTTATATTATTAATGTTTATTACTATTTATATTTATTAAATTGTAATTCATATTTGTTAATTTAATACAGGAGTATGCTTAAATCTCTTGTGAATTTCACACAGTGATTTAACACTGTAACAAGTCTTAACATCCCTCTAATATCTTCTGATATTAGATATCAGAATGGATTATCTTTCTTTTCAGTGTTCCTATTCTGATTTAAAAGAGAGAGATGATTTCCAAAATGTAACTTTTCAGACTAACTTCTCTATCATTTCCCTATAGCATTATGGCTTTGCTATCAAGACTAAGCATTCTCTCCTCTAGAATAAAGCCTTAATGATAGGACTTACAAGATTGTTGACCTTTGAAGGTAATATGAATAAGAAAGAGAGATAAGAAAATACTAAGTATAAACTCCTTGGTTAACNAAGACAACACATAAAAATATTTATTATTACATCATATATTATATAATAATATGTATTATGTTAATATATTGTGTTATATTATTAATGTTTATTACTATTTATATTTATTAAATTGTAATTCATATTTGTTAATTTAATACAGGAGTATGCTTAAATCTCTTGTGAATTTCACACAGTGATTTAACACTGTAACAAGTCTTAACATCCCTCTAATATCTTCTGATATTAGATATCAGAATGGATTATCTTTCTTTTCAGTGTTCCTATTCTGATTTAAAAGAGAGAGATGATTTCCAAAATGTAACTTTTCAGACTAACTTCTCTATCATTTCCCTATAGCATTATGGCTTTGCTATCAAGACAGCATTCTCTCCTCTAGAATAAAGCCTTAATGATAGGACTTACATGATTGTTGACCTTTGAAGGTAATATGAATAAGAAAGAGAGATAAGAAAATACTAAGTATAAACTCCTTGGTTAACATATTTTTTTAAAAGGTGGAACTGAGAAAGTATATTAATCAAAGCCCTATTGTCTCTCCCCCACACCCTTCCCTCGCTCCCTCTCTCTCTCTCTGTCACACACACACACACACACACACACACACACCTTTATGAACTGAATAAAGTTCATAGTGGTATTCAGTGACACAGTATGACCATAACCATCCAACAGCTTTTCTGTTAGTGATAGATAAGTAATGAAATAAATATCAGAAATTAAATGGTTCTCAGTAAAATGCATTCACTGTCATGAAAGAAAGATGGCATTAGGAATTTACTGTTGATAAGTATTTAAAATAGCCAATGAAATTATCTCATTTCAGTCATAATGTATATGAGGCTGGATATTTATCTTAATGTTGAAGTGGCAAAGTTCCTTTTGGAGAATTTTTACATTATGGAAATCATGAAATTTCAAATGAAAAACAATTCATCTTAGAATGTGTAGTACTCAAATAAGATGGCCAAACTTTTTATAAATTCAAAAAAAGCAAATTTTTTAATAGGCCACATTCTGCGATATTGAGTCTTATTAGGGAATTTAAGCACTTTATTAGGCAATTTTATTAGAAAACTAAAAAATATATTGGAAATTAAGAAGCACTGTTCGATAACTCTTAGAACCAGAGGGAAATGCAAACTGTATGAATTAATGAAAAAGGTGATGTCTTTCTAACAAAATATACACACCCAATAAAAGCCATGCTTAGTACAAAATTTTAGCTTTCAATGTCTTCTTTATTAAAGAAAAGAATAAAAATAAGCTAATTGTTCGTTTTAAGAAGTCAGAAAAAGAACATAAAAAGAAACTAGGAGAACAGAATAACAAAGAAAACCGGAATCACTAAAATAGAATACAAATATTAAAGAGGTTAAATAAATTCAAAGTTTGATTCTTCTTTAAAATGGACAATAAAAATCTCTCAACACAAATTATGGAAAATATGTAAAGAAAGAATATATAAGATTGTGAATGAAAAAGCATAAATAATGCCAATAATGAGATGTTAAAAGAAATATAGTAGACTATTACATGGGAATAAGTTTCTAGAAAAATTTTATTACCAAAAAACATCCAAAAGAAAGTGGAAAACTAGAATAAGCTATTTACATGTAGTGAAGCTGTTTGAAGATCTGTTATCAAAAAGCACTGGAACTGAGAAGCAGGGGTGGCTTATTCAATTAAGCATCCAACTCTTGATTTTTTGTTCAGATCGTGATCTCATAGTTGTGAGATATATCCCTGTGTTGGGTTCTGCACTGAGTGCAGTGCTTAAGATTTTCTTTCCCCCTTTTCCCCTCCCCTGCTCTCTCTCAGGAGCATGCACCTGTGCTCACCCTCAAAACAAACAAACAAACAAACAAACAAAAAACAACCCCACAAAACAGAGGGATGCATAGCTAAATATTATTTGACCCTTAAAAAACTGATAATCATAATGTTATTTAAACTACAATTTCAGCCATAGAAAAAGGTAAATAACTTCTCAATCACTTTTTGAAGAATCATAATTTTATTATTAAAAATTCAAAATACTTTAAAATAAGATTTTTTTGGACAAAAGAACAATGATGCTTCTGTATCATTTCTGAGGGTAATTGTAAAAAACAAAAAAACTAAAAAACAAAAAACTACTTAACCTCCAGTAGTATATTCAAAGGTCAGCATATATATAACAGAGTGGGAAATTTTAAAAAATAATGATAGACTATTATGAGGAAAAATAAATAAATACATGTTAGTAGCTCAATAAATTATACCATTAGTTGCTAAAAAGACAATTGATAGAATTTTGCACACATTTCCAATAAAACTCTAAATAAGAATAGGAACAAACTTTCAAAATAAAAGACAGTACCACATAACATAGGAATAGGACAGAATAAACCCTCTTTTTATGATATGATTGCACTTGAAATTAATATGAGAATGGGGCTAGGTGGCTAGATAGAAGATAAATATACAAAAATAGAATTTCCATCAGTTCAAAACGGCCAGAAATCAAAACAGGAAAATATTTTCTCTTTAATTGAAAAATTTACAAAGATGATCATTTTTCCTATATCAAAAACATATTAATTTTATAGTTATTTAATGTAAACATTTGCTATTATTTTTATGCCGATGAATAAAATTGGGGGGCCTTGATTATAAGTACAGTATTCACATGATTACTTAAATAAGTTACTTAATATGTCATCAAGTGTAAATTATAGATAATAATAAGTTGTACCTCATAGAATTATTGAAGGGATTCATGAGATGATGTTTAAAGTGATTCATGAAGTGTCTGATATTATTCTGATACAGGTTTGCTCTTAATGCTGTGTTCTTCACTACCTGCTAATAATGACTTTCCATTTATTAAAAAAAAATGGGTGCTATGTATAAAATAAGGAGTCATTAGATATTTTCTTTAGAAAAATATTTTAATGCAGATTTAGAAAAGAATCAATTGTGTGTTACATTTAATCAAGGATTACTAAAGCAGGAACAGCTGATATTACTAGGGATTCAACTTTAGTAAGCTAATGAAACTCAATCCATCACAATAGAATGGAATGGAATTTGCTGGAATTTAGTTCCTTATTTTCTTATAGAAAGATGAATCTGCAACTTAAATAACAATGAGCATCTGAAAAAAATACTGTTGCTGTTTAATGAGCTATTCCAAATTGGTATATTGGGAAAGGAACCTCCTAAGGAGAGGAGCTTTCTTTAATCATTTCCGCTGTTATTTTGAGTCATATCTTTGGACCTCTATTAGGTTAGGCTCTAGTGACTTCTATAGTTAGATCTTTTAAAATTGTTCTCAAAAGCTAATTATTTCAGAAGTGAAATAATTAGAACTTCATATACTTAAAATATTGTTTACAAATGTTTAAATTTAATTTAAAATTATAATTTTAATTTAAATACATAAAAATTTAATTTAAAAAATACTTGATTTTCTGCTTCTTTTGATATTAAGTCCTCCTAAAAGGAATTATCTTTGTTTGACTCACAACTATAGTTAATTACCTTGGTGCATTTAAAATTAGTAAATCATGAGATTTAAATTTAAAATCAGGGAGTTTAGAACTGAAAATTATTCCAGAAATAAACTGAGACTCAGAAATGAAGTAACTTCTGAGAATTAAGCTAGTGCCTGCCTCTGTATGTTATCCCATACACTGTGTTACACAGTTGAGTATTTTCTGTATGAATTCACCAAAGGAATGAAAGTTTGGAATGAAGTCTCATGGTACCCATCTGTCTGGAGAATATGATTATTGAGAATTGCCTTAATTCGTGGTTTATTCTTGAGATTCAGAGATTAACATGGGTGGTTTCCATCATGACACTGCAATATTACAATAAATAGTTTATGTTACCTTTATCAAAGGGTTTAAATTGTATAAAGAGTAAATGATGTGCTAAAATTAAATGAAATGTGTTTAATTTTCATACCCTTTTGAAAAATGTATTTATATACTTTAAAATTTTTATATCCCTTTTAAAAAAAAATATATATATATCTATATTTTGAGAGACACAGTGAGTGGTGGTGAGTGGGGAAGCAGAGAGAGAGAGAGAGAGAACAAATCCCAAGCAGCTCTGTACTGTCAGCATGGAGCCTGATGCAGGGCTCAAACTCATGAACCATGAAATCATGACCTGACTTGAAACCAAGAGTTAGATGCTTAACCAAATGAGTCACCCAGGTGCCCCCACACCAATCCCTTTCTAAGTTTTGGATGCTAATTTTCTTGTGTGAAAAAATGTTTTAGTTTCTCTTTCTAATGGAGGTTTCTGTGAGTGAATGAACTACCTAAAATAGCATAACTTTTTTTTTTCTACAAATAGTTTATTGTCAAATTAGTTTCCACATAACACTCAGTGCTCATCCCCATAAGTGTCCTCCTCCATGCCCATCCCCCCTCCCCCCCACCTCCATCAGTCCTCAGTTTTTCTCAACATTCAAGAGTCTCTCATGGTTTGCCTCTCTCCCTTTCCCCCACCATTTCCGCCCTTCTTCTCCCCCTTGTTCCTCCGTCAAGTTCCTCCTAATCCTCCTATACGTGCAAACATATGATATTTGTCCTTCTCTGCCTGACTTATTTCGCTCAGCATAACACCCTCAAGGTCCATCCATGTTGCTACACATGGCCAGATTTCATTGTTTCTCATTGCCATGTAGTATTCCATGGTATAGATAAACCACATCTTCTTGATCCATTCATCTGGTGATGGACACTTAGACTCTTTCCATGTTTTAGCTATTGTGGAGAGTGCTGTAAAATAGCATAACTTTTTATTTAAAAAGCTCTTTAGTTTATATTAAAAATAGTATTTGGAAAGATATAAGGTTATAATTTAGGAATTTACTTATCATATATGTTAATATTTAATTGAAAGAAAGTATTTGTGTTTTTTTGCAAATACTGTTTTACCTACTAATATTAATTTTTTTAGATTGCATTTTTGTTTTGTTTTACAGTAGTATTTAGCACATACCTAAAGTAGTTATTATGTTGGTAATAATTCTTTGAATTGAATTGATATGGTAGATTTCTTGGTAGTTACTATGTTTGCCACTTCTGAAATAGGAGTTTAATCAACTAGTATATTGTCTGGAATTAGATTAATTTCTGTTTTCGGATTATGTTCAAAATTTTTATGTCTGCCACCAGATGGGAATGATGTTCTTTTTGTTTTATGGCCAGCTGTGTTGACCATGCTTTAGAACTTGAGTAATGAATGGAGCCCTTTTAAACAAAAAATGAAAACAAAATTTTTCCAACTCTAGAATGGACCTAAAGTGACATAAATGGGGAATTATGTATGCACATATGTTTATTCATATAGAAAATTTTAAAATAAGTACTAAAAGCACAAAAACAAAAATTGAAATTAACATTGATTTGATGAATGATGTTCGCCATTGCATATGATGTAAGTGATTCTATGACTGTAAGTGATTCTGTGTCTTTTGTGTTTGGCCAGCACTCACTACCATGTACCATGTGATATGTTGATTCTTCCTCTATGTTTAGAACCAACTACTGCAAATAACAACCAATGAGTGCATTGTGGCATCATTTCATCTTTGTTTTGCATAAATATACTCACATTAAATATACAACATCTGCCTTTATTTCCCCGTCATAAGCCTAAGACAACAAAAGTTTAGTATGATATTATATGGTTTTAGAATAGAAGCTAACTATATTACAATGACATAACTTCTCTTCTATCAAAATATTTACTTTCAATAATTTCTGACATTAACACAGTGATTACTTTATGAATGCTAATAAGAGAAATTTTATTTAGTAGAAGTTAAAAGAGAAGTCTAAAGTCTTATGAAATAAGTGCTGTACTACTGCCTCAGTTTATTAATTTCTTGTTTTTCATGAAAAAGAGGCTTTGGAAGGTTTTCTCTCACAATTTATCAAGCTCAACCAATCTTGGTTTCTTTTTTACATGTAACATTTGAGGCCTGCTCATAGTGGCCCAAGCTGCTGAACTAAATTTTCCAAATTACTTTCATTAGTTTTGTTTTTGCGTTGAACAATTTTTACTGCCCTGGCTTTAGTTGCAGCTCGTCTCCATTAGTACAGAACCAACCACAGATAATCTAGAATCTCTAAGGAGAAAAGTGGGGGAAGTCCGAATGTTTCTTGAGTAGTTACTGTGTGTCTGGTACTACCCCCAGATGTTTCTAGGAGTTTTCATTACTCCGTGGATCAACTTGGTAAAGTCAATATTACTTTCTCCATCTTATAGATGAAAAAAGAGAGACTTAGACCACATAATAAAAGGCCTAAAGTGAATTGGACTCAGTAAGTCTGCTACTCCTAAGGGAAACATGGGCTGAAAATACTGAAATGGTAGGTTGCTAGTACATCAACCACAAAGAATTGATAGAGTAAAATGGGAAGAGAGTAAAGGAATAAATTGAAGGTGGGGAAGGGGTGCATTCCCAACATTAAAAGAAACAGAGGAGAGAAAAAGAGAGAGAGAGAGAGACAAAGAGGCAAACCATAAAACAGACACTTAACTCTAGAGAAAAAACTGAGGGTTGCTGGAGGGGGATGTGGGGGTTGGGCTAAATGGGCATTGGGTATTACGGAGGACACTTGTGATGAGCACTGGGTGTTGTATGTAAGTGATGAGTGACTAAATTCTACTCCTGAAACCAATGTTATGCTGTATTTTAACTAACTAGAATTTAAATAAAAACGTGAAACAAATAAGCCAAAAACAAAAACAAAAACAAAAGACAGAGGAAAAGAAGAAAGCCAAAGAGAACTGAATACATTCTTACAGTCAGGACTTAGTTCTTTTTCTTGTTTGTCTCCCCTATGTCTAGATCAAACCAGATGTTTGCTGAAATGCAAACATGATGTTGGCAAATTCCTTAACATTCAAATGAATAAGTTAAACTGAAAACCTATTTTCCCTATTAAGTGATAAATGCATGTGAATTCTTAAACTTAGCAATATCTGTTTCTTTTATTATGTTTGGCAATAAACTCAAGCCCTGAAATATATTTCCTCTTGCATTTTCCATTTCAGTGAATAGCAACTATTTTAAATGGGAAAAATTTAATTTAAAACTAAATTTAAAAATTCGTGTCAGAAAAGAATAATGATTTTTATATACTTGAAACAGGATAATTTTAAAAATCTCATACATACTAATTCAAAAATTTCAAGCAATAAATTCTGGGAGGTTAGCTAAGAAAATTGCTCATACTACTTTGGACAATGCTTATCTAAACTGGCTACCAAAAAATCCGCTCCACCAAGCATGAGAAAGCTTACCAAGTGACAGAATTGCATTTACTCAGGAAGCCCTTAACTATCAAAGTAATTAAATCTTGTCAGTGATCTTAGACTAAGGATTGGGGCATGGCAACACACCTAATTTTCTGTTTCTTGTCATCTTGTTGAAAGTACAAAAGATATGCTTAATTTTCACATAATCAAGAAGGAAGAATCTTGGCCAGGAAAAGTCATAAGAAATCTAACCAGCATTTTTTCTTTCATTCAGACATAGCTCTGATTCCTTCTGTATTTCAGATATCTTGGCTTCATGGCTGTGCCTTCTCAGTCTTTGCTTTATCTTATTTCTCTTACCTCTGCCTTCTCTATTGTTTGTGTTTTTTAGGGCTTAGACTTATGATTCCTCTTTTCTTTTTTCTGTTTATTCCTCCAGGTGATTCTACCCCATTCTGTGGCCTTAAGTATTATCAATATGCTGACGACACTCAAATTTGTATCTTCAGCCTCCTCCTTTTCACTAAGCCCTCTTCTCACACCTAAGAATGCTCCTTGGTTTCTCTTTTCTCTAATCTGCCCACCTCTCTCCATCTCTGCTGCTGAAGTCCTGGTTCTAAACTCAAGTTATTTCACACTATGACCAACAGGGTCACTTCCTAAATATTCCACCAATCCTACTTATGCTCACGTCCTCTACATTCTCTAAATAGAAATCAGAATCGTCATTGTAAACTGTGTAATTTGATCATATCATTTCCCTGTTTAAGACAGTGCAATTAAGAAGCTTGCTATGGCCAAGCAGAGGAAATTTTCCTTCTTTTTGCTGGAGTATGCAAGCTATGATGAGTGGTTGAGGACTTCTGTGGAAGATGGAAGGATCCTAACCTCACCTCATCCCATGGATATGTTTAGGTAATGCCCACATCAGTGTAAATAACCCAGAAAATATCCCAAAGGCTGGCAGAACAGACTTCCAGAGCTAAATGTAGAGAGGAAGGTACATCAAAAAGGGTTGGAAGGGCAGACATCATTGGGAACAAGTTGACCCATGAGACTGCCCACAGGAGGGAGGACCAGTGCAAGCATGGAGAAGGGAGAAGATCAGACACCGCACTGAGCACCCCAGTCATGGGGGACCCACACTTGGGAAAACAAATCCCCATAACATATGGCTTTGAAAATCAGAAGAGCTTAATATCATGAGATTTTACATTCAATGGGCCTTAATATTGGAACTTTAAAAATTAGGGGCTTGGGGACACCTCGGTGGCTCAGTTGGTTAGGTGTCCAGCTCTTGATTTCAACTCATGTCATGATCTCTTGGTCATGAGATCAAGCCCAGAGTCATGCTTTGCACTGAGTGCAGAGGACTGCTGGGGATTCTCTCTGCCTCTCTGTCTCTGTCTCTGTCTCTCTGTCTCTCTGTCTCTCTCTCAACATAAAATAAATATGTAAAATAAAAACATGTAAACAAAAATCAAGGCCTCAACTCTGGGAGAACCAGAGGACATTAGAGAACTGACTACATGCCCTTAAAGAAATTGCTTAACAATAGCACTACTGAGATACAGCATAAAGCAGCAGTTAAAAAATGCCTGGGATATATGGAAAGAAGATTTTCTAATCTCACAATATGTGCTGCAGAAGCAGGGATCTTTAGGAGACTACTCTAAGAACAAAAGAGCTAGCTGTCAACATTTCCCTTTCCCGCCCCCAGCTTAGATACAGGACCGGCTGCAGGAACCAGTGCAACACACTCTTGCTGACAGTGTGCCCTGCCCCCACACTTTTCTGTGGAGCCACCCCCTCCAACCCAGTCTCCATAGGAGTTTTCCAAAGCAGAGGCACAACCATGGCATTGTGCAAGCAGCCCTGACAGAGGCCAGCACTGCATGAAAGTGACCCCTGCCCCAGGCCACACACATCAGTTTGACTGCAGCCCCAGCAGTATTCTGGGGGCAGACATCTGATCTGACTGCAGGCCCTGCCCACCAACAAGTTACCCAGGAGACACCACTGGGAGAACACCTCACAATTTGATTCAACTGTAGCTCTGGCAACCACTTGGTAGGATCCAAGGTAAGCCCAAGATGGCCCCAGTCTGGCCCACTAACAACACGAGGACCATGCCCTGTCCACAACAAGCAAAAAAGCTATTGCAGACTACTAGTCAGAAGGCAACTGTTGCTCAATCACAACAGTTTGGCACATGCAAGACACTTAGGAGACACCCCTGAAACACCAGGTTCTGGAGAACAGGGGCCATTGCACTACAGTTCACCACAGAACCTCTTCTTCATAAGGCCACTACTTTCAAGAGCAGGAGACACAGCTGACTTTTCTAACACATAGACACAGACACAAAGTTATATAAAAGGAGGAAACAGGCATATATCAATATATCACAAATGAAAAAAATAGGATAAAATCACAGCAAGAAAACTAGACAAAATGGAAATAAGTAATAAGCTTGTTAGAGAATGTAAAGTAATATTCATAAAGATATTCACTGGACTTGAGGAAAAGAGTGGAGGACTTCAGTGAGACCCTCAGTAAAGAGACAGAAAACATGAATCAAGAACCAGTGAGAGATGAAGAACTCAAAAGGTGAAATTATAAAGGAGTCAGAATAATGGAAAGCAATCAAACTGAACAGGAGAAAAAAAGACTAATAAAAAATGAAAATAGATTAAGGGAACTCAATGACCATCAAGTGCAAGAGTATACAAATCTAAGAATTCCAGAAGAGGAAGAGAGAGAAAGTGGGCAGAAAATTTATTTGAAGAAAACATAGGTAAGAACTTCCCTAACCTAAGGAAGGAAACAGAAATCCAGATCCAAGAGGCATAGAGAGTCTCCAACAAAATTAACCCAAGGAGTTCCATATCAAGACACATAGTAATTAAATGACAAAAATGTAGTGATAGAGAATCTTAAAAGCTGCAAGAACAAAGAAAAATGTTACATACATGAGAAACCTCATAAGGCTATCAGCTGATTTTTCACCAGAAACTGCAGGCTATATGGGAGTGGCATGATAAATTTAGAGTGCTGATAGAAACAAAAGAAAACAAAACACTGCAGTCAAGAATGCCTAACCCAGAAAGGCTATAATTCAAAATAGAGAGATAAAGAGTTTCCAGACAAACAAAAGTTAAAGGACTCCATAACCACTAAACTATCCTTACACTAAATGTTAACGAGGACTCTTTGAATGGAAAAGAAAGACCACAAACAGGAGTACAAAAAGTAGGAAGTACAAAAGCAGCAAAGTTAAGTATATCTATAAAAATAAGTCAAAAGATTTATAAAATAAAAGGGTATAAAGTATGACAGTATATATCCAAAATGTGTGTAACAGGGACAGGAGTAAAAATTTGGTGCTTTTAGAATGGATTTAAACTTAAGCAACTGTCAACTTAATATAGATTGTTATATGCTTAAAATGTTACACATAAACCAGTGGTAACCACAAATTAAAAAAAAAAAAACCAGTAAGATACATGCAAAAAATAAAGCCTACTTAAGATTCTCTCTCTCTGCCCCTCTCCCCCACTTGCATACTCTTTCCCTCTAAAAAGAAAAAATTTAAAGTGAAGAAATGGAAGAACATTTATCATGCAATGGAAGTGAAAAGAATTCCAGGATAGTATTACTTATATCTGACAAAATAGACTTTATTATTAAAAAAAGAATTACTGCTTATTCATTTTTGAGAGAGAGAGAGAGAGAGAATAAGTGTGTGTTCAAGGAGAGGGGCAGAGAGAGTGGGAGAGAGAGAATCCCAAACAGCACAGAGCCTGACACGGGGCCCGAACTCACAAACCGTGAGATCATGACCTGAGCTGAAGTTGCATGCTTAACTGATTGAGTCCAGGTGCTCCTTGACAAAATAGAATTTAAAACAAAGACTGTAACAAGAGACCAAAAAGGATTCTACATATGCATAAAGGAAACAATCCAACAAGAATACATAACAATTGTAAAAATTTATTCACCCAACATGGTAGCACCCAAATATATAAAGCAGATATTAACAGACCTAAAGGAAGTAATAAATAGTAATACAATAATATTAAGGGGCTTTAACATTTTAATTATAACAATGGATAGATCATCCAAACAGTAAATCAACAAGGTAACAGTGTCTTTGAATGATAAATTGGACCAGATGAGTCTAACATATATATTCAGAAAATTCCATTGTATAACAGCAGAATACATATTCTTTTTAAGTGCGCATGGAACATTCTCCAGAATAGATAACTTATAAGGCCATGAAACAAGTCTCAAGAAATTCAGAACCATTGACATGATGCCATATATCTTTTCCAATCACAATGCAACAAAACTAGAAAACAGCCACAGGGAAAAATCTGGGAAAAGCACAAATACATGGAGCTTAAACAACATGCCACTAAACAATGAGTGCATCAACCAAAAAATCAAAGAGGAAAATAAAATTTAAAAAAATACATGAACACAAGTGAAAATGAAAAACCAGTGGTCCAAAATTTTTCAGATACAGCAAAAGCTTTTCTGTAGAGGGAAATTTAAAGTAATACAGACTTACATGAAGAAGTAAGGACAATCTCAAATAAAGAACTAACATGACATCTAAAGGAGCCAGGTAAAGAACAGACAAAATGCAAAGCTAGTAAAAGGAAATAATGATTAGAGCAGAAATAAACAAATTAGAAACTAAAACAATAAAACAGATCAATGAAACCAGGAACTTTTACTTTGAAAAAATCAACAAAATTAATAAACCTTTAGCTAGACTCATTAAAACAAGAGATGGAAAGGGAGAACTCAAATAGATGAAATCAGAAACTAAAGAAGAGAAATGAAGACCCACACCACAGAAATATAAAGGATTAAAAAAGAACATAATGAAAAATTATATGCCAAAAATTGGACAACTGAAAACAAATGGATAAATTCTTAGAAACATATAACCTCCCAAAAGTGAATCAGGAAGAAATAGAAAATTTGAGCAGATTGATTACCAACAATGAAATTGAGTTAATAATCACGAAACTCCCAACAAACAAAAAATGAGACACAGCTTTCATAGACAGGTTAATTCTACCAAACATTTAAAGAGTTAATAACTGTTCTTCTCAAACTATTCCAAAAAATAGAAGAGGAAGAAATGCTTACAAATTCATTCTATGAGGTCTGCATAACCCTGATACCACAACCAGAGAAAGACACTACAAAAATAGAGAACTACAGGACAGTATCTCTGATGAACATACACACAGAAACCCTCAACAAAATATTAACAAACTGAATCCAACAATACATTAAAAGAAATAATTCACCACATTCAAGTGGGATTTACTCCTGGGGTGGTGCAAGGGTGGCTTGATATTTGTAAATCAGGCAATGTGATAACCACATAAACAATGGAAAGAATAAAAACCATATGATCATTTCAGTAGATGTGGAAAATAGTATTTTACAAAGTACAACATGATAAAAACCCTCAGCAAAGTAGGGTTAGAGGAAACATACGTCAACATAATAAAGACCGTATATGAAAAACCCACAGCTAACATCATCCTCAATGCTGAAAACCTGAGAGCTTTTCCTCTAAGATTAGGAACAAGACAAGGATATACATCTCACCACTTTTATTTTTTTAATGTGTGTTTTTTTTTTTTTTTCCTGAGAGAGAGAGGGAGAGTGTGAGCGTGTGAGCAGGGAAAGGTCAGAGAGAGACACACACACAGAATCTGAAACAGGCTCCAGGCTCTGAGCTGGCTGTCAGCACAGAGCCTGACACGGGGCTCGAACCCACGAACCGTGAGATCATGACCTGAGCCGAAGTTGGACGCTTAACCAACTGAGCCACCCAGGTGCCCCACATCTCACCACTTTTATTCAGCATTGTACTAGAAGTCTTAGCGACAGCACTTGGACAAGAGAAAGAAGTAAAAGGCATCAAAATTGGTAAGGAAAAATGTAAAACTTTCACCATTTCAGTTGACATGTAACTATACACACACACACACACACACACACACACATATATATACCTAAGGACTCCACAAAAATACTAAAACTAATAAATGAATTCAGTAAAGTCTCAGGATACAAACTCTGTTATACAGAAATCTGTTTCATTTCTATGCACTAATAATGAAGCAGCAGAAAGAGAAATTAAACAACAACCCCATTTATAATTGCAACAAAAATAATAAAATACCTAGGGACACACTTAACTATGGAAATGAATGATCTGTACTCTGAAAACTTTGATGAGAGAAATTGAAGATGACACAAACAAATGGAAAGGTATTCTATGCTCATGGTTTGGAAGAACAAATATTGTTTAAATGACCATACTACATAAACGAATCTACAGGTTCAATCTAATCCCTATAAAATACCAACAGCATTTTCCATAGAACTAGAACAAATAATCCTAAAATTTGTACGGAACCACAAAAGATCCCACGTAACCAAAGCAATCTTGCAAAAGGAGAACAAATCTGGAGATATCATAGTCCCAGATTTCAGGATATACTACAAAGCTATAATAACCAAAACAGTATGGTACTAGCAGCAAAATAGACCCATAGATCAGTGTCTCATAGTAGAAAGCCCAGAAATAAACCCACGATTATATGGTCAACTAATCTCTGACAAAGGAGGCAAGAATATGCAATGGGAAAAAGACAGTGTCTTCAACAAATGATGTTGGGAAAATTGCACAGCTACATTCAAAAGAATGAAACTGTACCATTTTATCAGACCATACAAAAAATAAACTCAACACGTATTAAAGACCTAAATATGGACCTGAAACCATAAAAATCCTAGAAGGGAGCATAGGCAGTAATTTTTCTGATATCAATCATAAAAATATTTTCCTAGATATGTCTCCTGAGTCAAGGGAAATAAAAGCAAAGTAAACCATTAGGACTACATTAAAATAAAAAGCTTCTGCACAGTGTTGGAAACAATCATCCAAACTAAAAGACAACCTACTGAATGGGAGAAGATATTTACAAATGTTAATATTTGTTAAGTTGTTAGTATCTAAAGTATATAAAGAACTTATACAACTCAACACCAACAACCCCACAAATAACTTAATTAAAAATAAGCAGAAGACAATTCATGTCTTCAAATGTCTTAAAGAAGACATGCAAATGGCCAAAAGACACATGAAAAGATGTTCAACATCACTAATCATCAGGGAAATGCAAATCAAAACCACAATGAGATATTACCTCTCACCTATCAGAATAGCTAAAATCAAAAACACAAGAAACAAGTGTTGCTGAGGATGTGGAGAAAAAGGAACACTTGTGCACTGTTGATGGGAATGCAAATTGGTGAAGCCACTGTAGGAAACAGTATAGATATTCTTCAAATAATTTAAAATAGAGTTATCACATGATTCAGTAATTCTACTACTAGTATTTATGCCAAGGAATACAAAAATACTAATTTGAAAAAATATACATACCCCATAATTATTGCAGCATTATTTATAATAACCAAAATATGGCAGCAATCCATACATCCATCGATGGATAAATGGATAAAGAAGAGGTGGTATATATGTAATATACACATACATGCATAAACACAAATAGTATACCACTCATCCATAAAGAGGAGTGAAATCTTGCCATTTGCAACAACATGCATGGATCCAGAGGGTATAATGCTAAGTGAAATAAGTCAAAGAAAGACAAATGCCATATGATTCCACTCATAGGTGAAATTTAAGAAGCAAAACAAACAAACAGAAAAAGAAACAAACTAAAAACCCAGACTCTTAAATATGGAGAACAAACTGATGGTTTGTTCCACTTGAGGGAAAGTGGGTGGAGGGATGGATGAAAAAGACAAATGGGATTAAGACTACACTTAGAGTGATGAGCATGAGCAATACTTAGAATTGTCAAATTACTCCATTGCACACTTGAAACTAATATAACATAGTATGTTAGTTATACTGGCGTTTTGAGAATAAAGAAATTCATTTTAAAAAGACTCCATAATTATTTTTTATTGCATTTTGGGATAAAATTAAGACTCTTAACCATATCCTGATTTACCCCTTGCTACTATCATCTAGTGCTAGGGACTGTTAAGAACCATACTCAAGCCACAGAGCTTTTCTTTCAGTTTCTTGGATGAACTGGAGTCTCCCTGACTCAGGACTTTGCACATGCTTCTCTTTCTGCATAGGATGGATGATGCTGCCCTTCTAATGCTATTATTGACTCCATTACATCTTTCAGCTTCAATGTTATCATTTCCCTGATGTCACAGAGAACTTTACTGACTACTCTTTTTCTTTCAAATACATGCCCTTTGCTCCATCTTTTCCATGCTTTACCTGTTTCTTTCAGAGCACTTATAATTTTATATGTATATTTCCACTAGATTCTTCCATTAGATAGAAAACTCCATGAGAATAGAGATAATGTCAGTATTGTTCAAATATATATTCCCAGTACTTTGGACACTTAAATATTTGATAAATATTGGTTGGATGATTAAATATTCCTTTCAAAAAGGTTCAGTTTGTATATTTCCTTTTTGCTTGCCTCATTCTTCCAAAATTAGTTAGTAATAAAAAGTAATTATACATTGCAGTAGTTTAAAAAAAACTTTTTTTAATGTTTATTTTTGAAAGAGACAGACAGACAGACAGACAGAGCACGGATGGGAGAGGAGCAGAGAGAAGGAGACACAGATTCAGAAGCAGGCTCCAGGCTCTGAACTGTCAGCACAGAGCCCCACGTGGGGCCTGAATCCACAAACTGTGAAATCATGACCTGAGCCAGAGTTGGATGCTTAACCAACTGAGCCACCTAGGCACCCCTTTGTAGTAGTTTTTTAAGGAAGATGTTGACAAAAACAATTGTTACAGGATTTNGAAAGTCAGATGCTTAACCGACTAAGCCACCCAGGCGCCCCTATTTTTTATTTTTTATTTATTATTTATTTTTGAGGGGGGAGCAGAGAAAGCAGGGAAAGGACAGAGAAAGAGGGAGACAGGGAACCCAATGCAGGCTCCAGGCTCTGAGCTGTCTGCGAAGAGCCCAAGGAGAGGCTTGAACTCAGGAACTGTGAGATCATGACCTGCACCAAAGTCAAAGTCAGATGCTTAACTTATTGAGCCACCCAGGCATGCTGGCAGTGTTTTGATACATAGTGCCAAGCTAATAAATAATGTTTTGGCTTTCATATGTTGAAATCTATAATATTTCATCTTTATAATGAAAGTCATAGTATACATATACAGCATATACATTGCATGCATATATTTGTATGTGTACATGTAGAGAAAATTAATATCTTTTCACATGGCATATAAATAGTCTCTATTTTCCTTAGAAAAATAATTTTGTGGGGCACCTGAGTGACTCAATTGGATAAATACCAACTCTCGATTTTGGCTCAGGTCTTGATCTCATAGTTGAGAAATTGAGTCATGTTTCTGGCTCATCACTGAGGAGCCTGCTTGGGAATCTCTCTCTCTCTCTCTCTCTCTCTCTCTCTCTCTGCCCTTCCCCCTACCCTCTCTTTCTCAAAATTAAAAAAAAATTATAAATATTTCAAGAGAGGAAAAACAATTTTGCTTGATCTGTGTTCAGTTAAACTATTTTCTCAGTTACCAGTGTTCAAAGGAATTTATGGGCTTTAAATATAATTTGGGGCAAAATGATCTTCATTAAAGTTTCTCAAAACATTAAAAATTTCCTATTGGTCAAACTGGCATTGGAATATTGGTACCACACAGAGCCACCATCACCCTTGTGCCAGTTAGTTAGTTGACTTTCCAAATAAGTCTTTCCTTGACTACCACCTGACCGTGATTGCTAGGTTTAATAAAAATTCAGGACACCCAGGTAAATTTGAAGTTCAGATAAACAACAAATCACTGTGTAACATGTATATGTCCCTTGCAACATTTGAGATAGTATTTGTTGTGATTATTGTCTCAGCTCTGAAATAAGAATTGATTTCATTACTAATTTGTCACTTCTAGATAATGCCAAATTTAGAATCTCGGGTGATTATATCAACAATGAAGGAAAGAATAAGCAGAGATTGCCAATACTGTTTTTTAGAGCAATTTTTGACCGCTTCGCTTTAAATTAATTATAAATTCCTCTACAAGACCTTTCCTCATCCGTGTTTCTTTTTACTCCCGTTCTTGTCACTCCTGCTTCAATTTCTCTTCTCAGTCCAAAAAGAACTGCTTTCTATCTCCAGACCTCAGTGGTGTCTCGTTTTACATATGCTTGGAAATTCTCCTTTCTTTCCTTTCCCTTAGACTGGCTAGACTGGCTAGCACCTACACATCTTTCAGTTCTTATCCTAGAGGCGCTTTCTTCAGTTTTTTTGACACCCACAAAACTGGCTTGGTCTCCACTGTCTCAGAGCATCCTGTATTTCCCCTCATTATGTTTCATCCCACAGTGTTGTAATTCCTGGTTTTAGATGTGTGTATGTGTGTGTGTCTGTGGGGTTTAGTATGCATGCACGCTTGTAAGTATCATCTTTATCACCCACAAGACTAGAAATTCTTTTCTCGTGGTATTATTGTCTTGGCGTGGCATGTAAGAGTGATTCGGGAAATTTCTGTCAAATTAATAGAAGAACGATGATCTCTTCGCTGACACAGTAAGTGCCCTCCTTATTTTATTTTTTGAGTGCCCTCCTCAGTTAATGAGAGACATTCTTTATCTCACTTTCTCTCTTTCTTTGCTCATTTGCTTATGACTGATTCAAGGCTCCAAGCTTAGCAGAGCTAAGATACAGTTTTTGGAGCAGCTCAACTATAATTATTTATTAGGTTATACTGCCTTTTTTTAAAGTATATTTTAAAAAATTAATATAAATAAATAATAAAAATATAAAAATAAAAATATAAAAAAATTAGGAGAATGTCATATCTATTGGTTAATTTTTTTCACTAGTAATTTCATGTTTTATCATCCCAAGAGTGTTGATAATTACTTCCATATTCTTATCTGGGCTTGGAAAAATGAAAGGGAGAGTAGGAAGTATGCTTGATTTTTTTCTAAGATCTCCTGCAGCACGTTAGTTAAATTTAAAAATGAAAACAATGTATAAATTGCTTGAATGTTGTATTACAAAATATAGCTATTATTGTAAATGTACTGTGGAGCCCTGTGGTAATGGCTGAGATGGTAATTTTATTCTAAACTGCACTTTTCAATGGCTTATTTAACACGAACTCTCAATTTATACTGTTGACTGAAACTTTTCAAGCTTATTTTCATCCCCAAGGGAAATGTTATAAAGAGATGAGGCAAAAATCCCTTTAGGTGATTTATTCAAGCATGGTAAAAATGATTTTCACCCAATTATTAAAAATTTCAGAATATTTGGGTGGGTTGTACATTTTTAAATGGTTTCATACTTTATCCTTCCTAGGGGCATGTTTCCAAGAAAGGATAGGCGTTGTTTTGAATTGAGGATGGTGGACATTAGATTTGTTCTGGATTTGTTCTGGATTTAGCAAAGGAAGGGATTTTAGGGATAGCTTTATTTTAGTGTTGTCTGATGCTTTCATTTGGGGGTGGAAGAAATTTTATGAGAGTTTAGGAATGATAGTTTAGGTAATTTGTGCTTGAAGTAGGAATGATGAATTGGAATTATACCTCTATTTCTGGAAAGTCTGTGTGGTCACTTATTTCCTACTGTTGGTTCATGTTTGGCCAGGTTTGCTTCATTCCATCATCTGCCTTTCCTTTCCACAGACATGTCTTATAACTCCTTGTGTTTTAGAACACCGCCTGTGGGGATGGGTTCTTAACTACAGTCTAGATCCTGATGACCAACACTGTTCCAACTTTCCTAAAGCACAAGCTTCCCATCCCATTACAGGGGGAGATACTAGAATTCATTGAGTTTTTATAGGATTTTTTTTTTTTATAAAACATGGTCATATAGATAAGATGATGGGATATAAAACCTGGTGCATGAATGGAGACATCACAAGCCAGTGCATAGGAAGTTCTAGAGAGATGCTGTGAAGGAGACATATACATCAGATGTTTTTTGTTTGCACTCTCTGCTAATAAATCTGTGACTTTTGGGAAACTACTCAGGTTTTTAATATAAAATGAGAATATATTTTCCATATATTATCCAGAGTTCCTTCCTACTTGAAGTAAAATGATTCATTAAAATACCGTAGTTATGAGATCATAAATGTGGGTTGCTTAAGAAACCAGGTGGACTCAGTTGTACATATTTTCTAGAATGTGTGGATTGGCCAGCTCCATACTTAATCTCATATTACTGAATTCTGTAGCTTAAGTTTTCCACTTCCATATTTATTCCCTGTCTATGTATTTCACATGAGGAATCTCATTTGTAGGGACTCTGTTTGTCTGTTACTAATACAGGCTACACATACCTGACATTCTCCTTAGAGATGGACAGATTGTATGTTTGTCTTCAGACAAAGACTTTCAGATTCTCAGTTCTGTGATTCTGGCAAATAATTAGAATGTCACACAATTTGGTAATTCTTAGATTTCTAGGGAGCATAATCAATTTAGAACAAGACATCATTCGGTAATCAGAAATAGGAGGGCTCATTTTGCACATGACATCATGTGGTCAAACAGAGAAGATACCAACACTAGCATTTTTAACAAAATAAGCTCCTGATAAATTGCAGGTTTGGCAACATGTTGAGTTTAAAAAGTCCTAAGAGGACTCTGTATTTTCAGTCACCCTCAGCTGTGGAAAACCATCCTCAGGATCATTTTTGATGAGGAGGAAATAGAATCGAAAAATAAACTGGATAGCAATTTCAAATAATAGGTCTTTGAGAAAAAGAAATAAAGATGAATGTGAGGAAAGATAGAGGGATGGTTGAGATGTTAACCTTCTTAGGGGACACCAGAGAGAAACAATTTAAAAAATTAAAGTTATTAGTAAAGAGAAAAAAACATAATAAAGAGTTTTGGAAAGTTTCTAAAGATTTGTTCTGTGTGGGGGAAAAAAAAGCATGCAGAGGCTACATTTATTAAGTGAGAGTAGTTTATGTTTTTTCTTCTTTGAAACTTGAAAGATAATGAGGGCCCTAACAAACACTAGTCATTAAGAAGGAAGAAGTGAAAGACAGCTAATCTTGTCCAGAAAGATGTATATTTTACATGCCTGCGTTTTATGAAGCATGGTTACTTTGAATGAGTTCTGTAATGTATGCCCTTGAGTGATGCCTTTCTTACTAAGAGGAGCCTTTTGTGACAATATTTTTTTTAGGGTAGAGAGAAAGTAAGAGCATAAGAATACAATATTTCTGATATTAGAAAATTTGCTTTGAGAAGGCTTTCAATTGAAGCCATATTGTCAAAGGAATTTTTCTTTTTTTTTTTTCCTAACTTCTAGCCATCTTCCAAAGTGTTTATCAGTGGAAGTTGCTCTTTTAAACAAACTCTATACATTCAGTTTTTGTTTGCATGGTACTTTCATTGTAGTAGATATGTCAGGTCACAAGGGCGAAGACTACTAAACAGTTTCCATTGGTATATTTTTGAAGATCTTGGCCTAAAAATAACACAATACCCAAATGAAAGTGGCTTACGCAAGAAGGGTTTGTGTTATTTATGTGAACTTGGGTTGGTTTAGCAATGGAGCAGGATTAAGGCTCTCGGTCACATCCCCCGTTTGACTGACCTAATCCTCAGGGTCACAGAATGGTTTCCTCTCAAAAATAATATTCTACAGAATGCTCTGGACATGGAGGGAAGGACCTAGACCTCAGCTTGTAAGCCTTTTTAATCAGAAAGGAATCTTGAGAAAGATTCTGAGGGGAGACACAAAGAATCCTAAGACTAACAAGGTCATGTTTCCAGCCCTTTGCCATGCCAGCCCTAAGGGAGAGTTCTTTAAATGTAAATTAAATCACTTAGACAACAACTGAAATAAACTTTGCCTGGATTTAGTATCTGGATTTCTCTTATGGATAAGGTAATCATAACTCATAAATCTGATGGTTTATACAATGAGTAGCTTAAACTGGGCTAGCTCTGGTGACGCTGGGGCAGCTTTCCCGTTTTAGTTTGGACCTTTGTAAATGTTCAGCTTTCTGTATGCTCGTGGGCAATAATCATTAAGGCGAGAACATTCCATATTTTATTTCATTTTTTTCCTTTTGTATTCATACTCAGAGAATTAGATAGACTTTACATTTCAAATGAACTTCCAATAGTTTGCCTCTTCCTAGAGGGCTCTTTTTTTCTTTTTTTTCTTTTTTTTTTTTTGCCATTTAGCACTTATTTGGAGGTTTTTTTTCTTTGCATGAATAGTCCTCTGATTTAAACATTGGGATCTTGCTGAATTGTTTTAAGTAAGTGAGAATTTGTAGTTTCATACTGACTGCCCTGTGGCAGGAACAGGTTAAGTTCAAAACTTTTATCATAGGAGACATATAAGAAGTAAATTCTCAAAATGGATTTACAGTTTACCATTCATGACATATTTTTCTATAACGTGAAAATGAATTGCACCTTTGCATGCTAATAGCAAGTTATTTTGTTACTAGCTATTCATGTAGAAGCATAATCAATCTTGGCATGCTGAGTGGTTACTAGATATTGAGTTATTTTGAGAAGACATATATTAATGTATTAAGGCTTGCACAGCAAATTAAGCACATCCATGAAAATTCTAGAAAGGAGTGATTAAATGTTAATGCACGGTTTGTAGTATTTTAATTAACCATACATTATTCTGAAATCCTTCACTAACTAAAATTCATAAGAGTAAAAACTTGAACAACTTTCTCTTTTCTGTCATTTTGGAAAATCAAGGAATCTTTTCCCCTCGTTTGTTTCTAGCCAGGTGGACTTTTATAGTTTAGTGATTTAAGGCATTTCAAATGAGTGCATTAGTTAATTCCTTTCTCTCACATGTTTTCAAACTCTGTTAATTTTTTATCCCCCTAACTTTTTTTTTTTAAATGCACTTATATCAATGAATAGTAGTAGCAGGTTTCTCATTAACAGTCAGCATGGCTTCGAATCTGGGTCCTAGGGAATGAGAACCAGCTCCTTGAGGATTTTTTTCTTTTCTCAAGAAAGTGTTCCACTTTCCTCACGAAGGACATACATCTCTTAGGACCTGTGAACCTTATCATTATTACCATATTGACCTGTCCCAGGATTTTACCTTCTCATTACAAAAACACACACACAAACAAAAACCTTGCCATTGAAGATAAATAACATAATATGACCAAATGACAGAAACATTGTTGCAGAAATACCTGTTGTTTCAGAATACAGAGACAGCCACAATCTGTAGATTGTGGATTTGTGTTTGGAGCGTAAAATACAGCTGTTTGGTATCATTACTTGTTGTGCTATTTTAGGTTTGTAAATATTCACTAGAGTATGATGATCATTTAGGCCAAAAAAACACCAGTGAAGGGGAAGGAGAGATGCAGAAGGTCAAACCATGGGGACTAGATCATCACATGCAGATTGGGAATGCAGACATAGCTGTTTCCACCGTCTGCCTTCACCCTCTGGTAATCCTAGCATACTAGATGAGGTTTCAAGGCAGTATCTGACAGAAATCTTGTACTTAAGCCCTTGAGATCTACTTGCAAGTCCTGATTCTATTTGGAAGTCTTAACAAGTTTTAAAATATTTAACAATTTCATCTTACCTTAGATATATCCCCACTTATGGTATCTGGCATAATGAGACCGACCAGTTTGATAGTAATTCTTGTTTATTAAATGAAGAATCACCAGAGAATTGTTGCTAACACAGGATCAAATATGCGGTCATTGAAACCGCCAATTGCAAATGTCTTAAGTTCCCCTCCACTGCCATCATCCATTCTAAATTAGCATTGTGAAAGAAAGTAAAACTTGATCTTTTCAGTGAGTCTCATCTTAATAGCCTGAATGAATGTATAAACCAATGTAGCCTCTTTACAATAACCGTGGCTTACCAATTTTAGTGCATTACTTTTCCCACTTGTGAGTTCCTGAGGTGGATTTAAAAATGGTTTTGTTCTGTACATATATAATGTTAATTTTTAAAATAGTTCTACCTACTTCTTTTTTGATAAAACGTATACTTTGACACAATGGTTTTTGACAATTTGAGTTTGGTTCATTGAAGCCAAGTTTCGTGTTAAATGCTTTTGGCTTTGAATCATGTATTTATTTCTGTCCCCATTGTGTTCTGTTTGCTTACATTTTGGAGGTTAATTTTGATTTCAAGATATTTCATTTTTTACTTTCCACCTCACTTTGTAATTCACATTTCCTTTTCTACCCTCAAAATCAAGACTGTAAACAAGTTTTCTCACATATTTTTTGCCAACACGCTAAAAGACATATCAGTAGATAAAGCTGAAAATTGGAAGACGTGTCAGTGAAATCTGCTCGCCCTGCTCATACCCCTAAGAAGCAAGAACTTCACTGCCAGCCGCTTACAGCACAGACTGAGGTGGTGAATGCACAGGGAATGAGGAGCCTGTGGACCAATGGTGCCTCAGGAGACGCTGCCCCTAAGGTCAATCCTTTGAGAGACCTGCCTGGCTGATCACCTCTTCTTTGCACTTACTATGAAAATGCCACAAGGAGCAGGAAGCAGGACGGGAGTGAAATCCTCCCTGTAGGCCAAGACCGGATTACATGCCAGCTTCCTGACGAGCTCCCACGTCACCTCGCTCAGATGAGTGACTGAGTGAAAGCACCCTGTGCTTCCACACTGATCCCACATTCAAGTTCCTGCAGGCTTTTTCCTGTACACTGTGCTTTTGGAAACCATGTCATACCTCCTTTCCATTCATTGGTCTGTCTCGGAAAAGGTCTGAGAAGATGACAGGAAGCTCTGAGCAATAAACCATATAGTTTTGAGCTAAGTATTGTCTCACACACACACACACAGACACGCACACACACACACACACACACACACACAAAAGGAGACAAAATTCTGAAGAAAACAAGAGATCAACGTTAAATTTTACAATTTATCTTTAAAGAAGGAACGCATTTTCCGCATCTTTAAGTGCCAGAAGAAGCAATGAGAAACAAACGAAATAATGCTGGCAGCCTCATAGGGCTTGGCACAGAGTAAAGGCTTAATATGCGTCCTTACTACTATTACAACAAGAAACGCCACGTGGTTCTAGGACACATTGAGGATAAATGTGATACAAAGACAATATGAGAGGCACCAAGTTTTCACAGACCTGATTCCAGGATTACTGTCTTTTCAGCCACTTTCTTTTTTGTAGGCAAACTAACCATCTCTGTGTGTACACCGGAGGGTAATTGAGCGAAAGGCTGTTGAGCTAATTCATCACTCACAAGAGCATATTCAGTTTTCTGATCACACATACACATTTTCTGACCTAAACAAATATTTATTCTTTTTATAATGAAACATCCTTTTTAAAAATGTTTTACAAATTGATGGGTATTCGCTGGCTGGTGCTTGACTTCTTCAAATATGGAGTTATTCTTGGCACCATGAAAAGTTAGTTGAAAATACATTTTTCTAGAAAAAAAAAACAAAACAGATTTTGGGAAATCACTCACTCATGATCATTAACAATAATTACTAACATTAAAGAAAATTTATGCAGATTAAACAGAATAGAACATGGAATAGAAAAAGTCCAGTATTTTCTTTATTTTGATTAGTTCTAGGAAAACTGCCATTTTTACAGGAATATAAAAAATTTTTTTAAAAATCTCACAATGGAAAATGAACTCATGGAAAAATATAAACAGAATAGTATCCTGTGCTTTTTTGTATCTGTTTTTTGTCATCACATAATAAATATACATTTTAGATAAGTTAAAAATCCAAAAATATTCACTAAGAAGATAATAGAAAGTAAGATGACCACCTGAAATTTTGATTGATCCTAGTGTCTATCTATGTAAAATTTTCAAAACGATTGAGGCAAAAAAATCAATTTGCTTTATATCATGAGTCCATGCTACTAAATGTTCTTTGTGATTTTCAGGGATGCATGTTATTGTATTAGATTGGTCTTGACAAATTTTGCTTAGCCAGTTTTTTATTGCTTGGATATTTAGGTTTTCCTCAGTTTTTCTCTACTACAAATATACTGTTTTAACAATGTATTGTTTTGTGTCCTGCTTGGTTGAATTTACAGCACACCGCTGCCTTATTAGTTCTTTTTTTGTGTGTCTCTTAAAAGTTGTTAGTTTCCGGGGCGCCTGGGTGGCTTAGTCGGTTAAGCGTCCGACTTTTGCTTAGGTCATAATCTCGCGGTTCGTGGGTTCGATCCCCGCGTCGGGCTCTGTGCTGACTGCCAGCTCAGAGCCTGGAGCCTATTTCAGAGTCTGTGTCTCCCTCTCTCTCCGACCCTCCCCTGCTCATGCCGTCTCTCTCTCTCCTAGAAATAAATTTAAAAAAAAAAGTTGTTAGTTTCCTTTTGGAAATGAAAATACCAATATTTTATTTTATTAATGTTTACTTATTTTTCTAAGAGAGAGAGAAGGGGAGAGAGCACAAGCGCATGTAAACAGGGGAAGGGCAGAGAGAGAGGAGAGAGGAGGACCGACGAGTCTTGCTGACAGCAGAGAGCCTGCAGCAGGTCTCAAACCCTGAGATCATTACTCAAGCAGAAGTTGGTTGCTTAACCAACTGAACCACCCATACACCCCCAAAATACCAACATTAAAAAAATAAAGGGTTGCCTTTAATTTATCTTTTTTTCTTAATATAAACCTAGATTTCCATGAAAATGTATTATTAGAAATATAAAAATAAATTATAGCTCTTAAGGGGGATCAGGTTATACGTAGTGTATGAAGAGCGTAGAGGATGTTAGGGAAATGCAAATCAAAACGACAAGGAGAGGTCATTCTCACCTGTTAGGATGGTTATTATAAAAAGATAAAAGGTAAGCGTTGGTGAGAAAACAGAGAAAAGGAGCCCTTGTGCACTGTTGGTGGGACTGTAGACTGGTACAGTACAGATGTTTCTTTAAAAATTAAAAACAGACCTACTATATGATCAAGCACTCCTTCTTTGGCATATATATCCACAGGACATGAAATCATTATCTTGAAGAGATACCTGCACACCATATTTACTGTAGTAGTATTCGCAATAGCCAAGGTATGGAAACAACATAAGTGTCCATCAGTGGGTGAATGGATAAGGAAGATATGGTGTATACCTACAATGGAATATTTTGAGGACCTTAAAAAATCTTGTCATTTACAACAGCCTGTATGAATCTGGAGGACATTATGCTTAGTGAGATAAGCAGGACATAAGAAGAAAAATGCTACCTGCTCTTACTTACATGTGGAATCTAACAGAGTCAAATATGTAGAAGCAGAGAGTCGAATGGTGGTTCCAGGGGCAGGGAGGTGGGGGATTGGGGAGATATGGGTTAAAAGGTACTAAGTTACAGTCATGTTGGATAGATAAGCCTAGAGATCTAACTTGCATCATGATGATTACGTTAATAATACTGTATTGTATACTGAAAATTTGCTAAAAGTAGATTTCAGGTACTCTTACCACATAACACACAAAAAGTATGTGAAAAAATGGATATGTCACTTAACTGTAGTAATCATTTCATTATAGATAGATAGATACAGATGGATAAATATCTCCAAACATGTTGGTGTACACCTTGAGTATATTTAATTTTTTCAGAAAAATAAAGGACATCAGGGAAGAAAAATTCTAGTGATTTTGTTCTTTAAAAAGTTGACCTTAGCTAGAAAGAACTGTTTTTGCTTGTTTTCCCCTGTGAATACAAGGAAATGTTTACTTCAATGGTGTTTTTCAACATTTTTAGTCACGGTTTTGTGAATTTGTAGATAAAGGAATGACTATGTGCCTTTTAATAGAAAACACTCATCTTGTATCTTGATAGTTTTTCTCTTTTTTGTGTGTGTGTTGCAGCATTTCTTTTGAGTATTGAGTACTTCTGTGGTCCTTTTTTCATGTGGTTATGATTACTTTTATTTTTATATGTCTGCATTCTCTGCTCCTGTAGGCTGCCTCTATCTCTATTCTGTGTTTCATTTCTTAGTAAGCCACATTCAAATTTTATGCTCATTTTTGACCTTTCTGAATATATTCTTCTCTTCTGTGATCCTAAATCACAATAAATAGTTCAGCCACTATTTATTGAACTATGCATAGACCAATGTTGGGAGCTGTGGGACTATGGTTCTTAAACTTTAGTGTGTAGGGGAGTCACTCTGGGAGCTCATTTAAATGCAGGTTGCAGGGCACCATTTCCCAAGTTTCAGATTTGGTAGGTCTAGGGTGATACCTGGGAATTTGTTTTTTGTTTTTTGTTTTGTTTTGGTTTGTTTTTCAAAATTACCCTGTGTTATCTGGTGAATATGGTTCCTTATTCATACTCTAAGAAATGGTATATTCAAATAAATACGATACCTTGACTTCCATGAAGTTGTTAGAATGTCAATGGCCTTGGATGTCAATGGTCAACAGAGAAAGCTCCTTGGGGGTAAATACACAGAGAGTAGGGCCTTAAGGATAGAAGGTTTGTCTGAGAGAGGCAGTAGTTAATTTAGAGGAGACACACTGTGTTCCATACTTCTCTCATCTTCTGTCTTCACAGCATGGCACCACTCTGCAACTTCACTTTATATGTATCATGTTGACTGCCTTTGTTTGCTGCCTAATCCATGAATGTCCCACTTCTTAAAGAACTCACAGGACAGAAAAGAATGGATAAGAAATTACTGGGAGGCACATAGTAAATCATCATAAAAATGAGAATATCATATTGGATAAATAGGGATTTTTTAAAAATTCTGTAGGCTCTCTAGCTTATGACTGTACCCATTTATGATCTTAGCATAATTTTCTATGTATTTTTAATAAGACATGTTAAAGATGCATAAGGGACATGGTTATTGAGAGAAGACTTGAAGGTGGTCAGTGCCACCCAAATACCTGTTAAGTACACTAAGCTGTTTTCATTTGACATTTTTTATTGTTTGCAACCACAACTGAAATTCAGGAAACCATTCCAGTCTGTAAAAGCACTTGCTTCTGTGAGCTGTTTTCCAAAATTTCTGTATTTTATTGCCAGTTGTGTTTAACTTTCATCTAGAATTAATATAGGAAATATTTATCAGATGCCTTTTGCTAATGCTACTTACAAACAAAATACACTGACATTAGCTTTCTTATTTTTAAGTGTCTTGTGTGGGACAGTAGTTGTTAAAAAATAACAAGCTGAGATATTATTAGTAGATTGTGTTCAGTTGTATACGTTTTGGATTGGCTGAAATAATGAGCAACTATTCTGTGATGTCAAATGAAGGACCACAATAAATGTCATGAATCTAAGTATCCAAACTGAATTGATTTCTTCACAATTTGCTTTTAGCTGAAGAAAATGGGAAAAATAGCTACCTAAAACTTGAATAGAAGCCATGCAATAATGTAGAGAACTGGAGGTGTATAATTGGTATTGATTTAAACTGTAAGAAACCAATATCACCTAATTTTATGGCTGTGGATAACCCATATTTCTTCTTAGAGTATTAAAAGATTTAGATCTGGTCAAAAGCTGGATAAAGCATCTAGGTGAATTTGAAATAAAGCATTTAGTCTTCTATGAAAGACATATTCTAGATATGGTTTGGAAAACTGGGGCTTAAGAATTTTGTCATTGTTCTGTAGCTTATAAAAAACAGATATGTGGTTTTATCTGGTTGCTAAAACATACTTATAAATCGTACTTTAACTAGATAAAATTTCATTTTCAAATTATTTTTAAGCATCAAGTACTTGTTCTTTATAAAAATATTCAGTTACATTATGCAACACAAGATACTTCTTGGGATCCATTAATTAAGAAAGTGGACTGAAGTCAGGAGATGTGGATCTCTATTTCATCATGCTATCTTTAGGGCCTGGAACAGTGTTTGCCATATAGTAATTACTCAGTAAACATTTCTCAAGTGAATAAATAAATGAATATTTCTGACTAAGAATATTAAAAAAATACAACTTCTTTTTTTCTTTAGCTAAATTTAACTTCTATTTTAAGCCTTTATTCTATTAGGGAGGAAGAAACATAGTCTCAATTTCTAGATTCCTCTTGTATTCCACTCAGGTCATACCTAAGTTCTTGGGAGTTTACATGGTGTGAAAGCACTGGGTCAGCTGCCCTACCCTCAGGGTCATCTATATGCGAGGACCCCCTGAGAGATGCCAAGTGACCCAGCTGCTCTCTAGCTCCTAGGGCAGACAGATCCCTGCTGAATTGGCCCTTTGGCTTTCATTTCACCATGGGAGCTTGAACTCATGCTGTAGCCTCTCTCTTCTGCATCACAATCCTGGAAATGATAGAAAATATATTTTAGACAAATAAATAACAGAGATAAAAAAATAGCTAAGTTCAAAAGCATCTTTGAAAGCTTTTGGTAGAGCAAGAATTACGAAGAATCTTCAGAATGTAAAACTGATTAAATAAGGAAAGTATATATAGCTCAGGACTTCTGTGAGTACCTGCTGTGGAGAATACGGGGGTGGCAGTAAGTTCACATTCAGAAGGGCGTGAAACTGAGAGCAGGAGTGTAGGCCTGAGCCAGGGGCAATAAGAGCTGATTTTGTGGGAACAGGCAGCTGGTTCACACTGGAGACCTCACACTCCACCCTGAGCCAGGCTTATGAAGTGTGGTTTCTGTGTCTAGTTGAGAACAGCAAGTGTGGGAGCTTAGTTTCTGGGTGCCCGGTGGTGATCCAGGGTGGACAAACACAGCCTGGAGGAATATGGTAGCTCCAAGCCCAGGTCACCAGCTCTGGAAGTGTCTAGTAGCTGCACCGCTCTACCTCTGTCACGGAATACTCTGTCCAAGTGCCAGCAAGGCCTCTGCCCCACAGGTGGATGGCACAAAAGGGGATTTCAACTATAAATATGTGCACACAATCAAGAATGAAAAGAAACATGTAAGGAAAGCCTGCGGTACAAAGTATAAAACCTATAAAGGATAAGTTAAAAAAATGATAAAGTAGAAAATATACTCCGTCATTCCGGGGTCCAAAAGATTCATTCTGAGATGTGAGAAACTCTGAAAAGCTTTACAAATACTTCATTCTCTGTGTCTTTCAAGTTAGAATTGCAGCCTCAGTGGTCGTGGTGTGTTAGATTGCGCTTTTTAAATTAGACTCAGACAAGACTTTATATTTTTCTTAGACCTTTGGGTCTTGAAAATACCCACTTGCTGTCTCCTCCTTTGTAAATACAAAAGTATCTCTCATGAAGACAACATGTTAATCACAATGTGCAGCTTTAAAAATTATAGCCAACACCCAACATTTTCTAGTTCTATGAGAGTGCATCAGGCACCATTGCCTTCATGTCCCTCCCTCTGCTGTTCAGTTTTTAATTGTTTTTGTTAATTCAGTTACATTTGTATACATACACACACATACACACATTATTGTCTATGCATATATAAAATAGCCTATACCTATGTGTCCTAGTTTGTGGAAAATTAAAACACAGAAATGCATACTTAGAAAATTGATAATTTAGGAAATGATTACTGGCATTTTGAAAGACTGCCTTTTGTTTCTGAGTGCATTTGTTGTAATTTACTTTTTTAAAAGTATAACTTATTGTCAAGTTAGCTAACACACTGTGTACAGTGTGCTCTTTCTTGGCTATGGGAGTAGAATTCCCCATGATTCTTCGCTTACATACAACATCCAATGATCATCCCAACACGTGCCCTCCTCAATACCTATCACTCATTTTCCCCTCTCCCTCACCTCCACCACCAACCCTCAGTTTGTTCTCTGTATTTAAGAGCCTCTTATAGTTTGTATAAGAGGGAGTCCTTCCCTCTCTGTTTGTAACTGTTTTTTTCCCCTTCCTTCCCCCATGGTCTTCTGTTAAGTTTCTCAAGATCTACATATGAGTGAAAACTATGATATCTGTCTTTCTTTGACTGACTTATATGGTAATTTACTTTTAAATGTGGGTTTCTCTGGTGCATATAAAATATAGTTTAACTTTCTTTAAGTGATTTGTTTCACACCTTGAAAATAGTATATTGAACGAATATAATGATTTTTTTTTTCAGATGGGCACATTTTCCCTAGGCCATAGTCACCTAGAAAGAGAACAAAACGTGTGTGTAAAGGCCCCATTGATGACTGAGTTGCATCCCTCCTTGCTCCTCGCTCCGCTGCCTCTCTCCAGCCATGCCCCCAAGCCCATTTCTCAGCAGATCCCAGCTGACTAACACATTCACCCATGCAGTCATTAAAGGATATCTCACTCTGGCTCTTGATCCCATCTTTCCTGTCCCTCCTCATGCAGCAGTAAACTTCACCATGCTGGAGCTCCTTTCCCCCCTCTGTGGTCCTAGACATGCCTCCCTGAGGCTGTCCGCCCTAGTGGACTTTGATTTAGCTCTGTGACAGCTGACTCTGTCCAGGCCAGCAGGGGTGAGCATTTGCTTTATTAATGTCTTCTGATGTTCCTAGTGCCTTAACTCCTTCCACACCTTTCAGCCTCTCCTTCAGACCTTACTGCAGATCTGCAAAACCTCCCCTTTGAGGTGTGTGGCAGGAAGATGGGAGGGGACAGAGAGTGTGTAACCTCTTCTCACACTAGGTGAACTCTCTTAGGTGACGCAGCGTGAAGAGAGTTTCTCTATGTCTTCTTCTCTCACGCCTTTCAGAACACAGAGACTGTGGCCATGGCATGGCACTGCTTATGGGCCCATTTTGCCTCTTTTGCATCCAGATGAGACTCTTTCTACACTATTAAACCTTGAAGATTCCTCCAGGGTTCATTTCAGGAACTAGAAACATTTTGCAACAAATTGGGAGAGGGAGATGAGAAGGAAGAGTAGAAGAGAAAGCAATGCTGAAACATTAGTATTTTGGAAATTTTGACCCTTACTGCCTCTTGGTGGTCACCTTTACCATGAAAGTCGTTGGTTTGGGTATTGTTTTAAACTAGGCAGCAAATGAAAGAAACAAAAAGTCTCGGGGATTTAGAGATTTACCTTCCCTTAGGATCTCTCTTTCCTTTCATGAATAGTTTTGTTACAGATGCAGCTATTTCTTTTATACCAAAGAGATAGGTTATTTGAATGTTATTTTTAGTTTGGGGCCAATTGGCAAAGGACACTTGCTACTGTAAATTAGCTCCTGCTCTGCCGGTGACCTCACAGGAGGGGAGGGGGCTGTCCTACTGATGTACTCACAGTCCATATCTTATTTTCCATATTGAAAATAGTTCACAGAAGTACAATTTTCTTTTTTATAAAAGACAAAACAAACGGACTATATTCCTAAAATGAAGTCTTGTTCTTGAATATATTACACTGGGATTCTAAGTTACTCGAAGGCAGGACATTGTTGCGGAGCCTTTTGAAATCTTGTAGTACCAGGAATGCCAGTAAGCACCAGGGAGGCCACTGATACAGAATTTCATCAAATATGTGTTATTGATTTAAGAGCGTTCCAAGAAAACTTAAGATGTGGATATTCTATAATGTCAGTATTTCCTTTAGAGGTGTTTTCAGTAATGTAAAAAGTCAATATAAATGTGAAGGGTTATTGATGCTGCTGCTATTGACAGGGGAGCATTGTAATATTCTCGAAAAAGGCAAACTGAATTTCTGATCAGAGCCAGTCTCGCACATGTAATCACACTCATCGCCTGTTCTGAATGGCTGCTGCGGTGCTGGGACCTTAGGCACAGCAGGGCACCAGGACAGCAATGGGAGTTGGAAATAACTAGAGAAGGTTTTTTTTTTTTTTTTTTTTTTAAAAAAAGGAGGTGTTATCTTTGCACCATCTTGTCTAACACTTTTCTGTCAATTTTGTACATGGTATTATTCTCCCCTGCCCCCTGTCCCAAAATGAAGTCCTTGGAGACATTTCTCTCTTAAGATTCCCCCATGTTTGTAAAGCCTTCCTTTCTGTTATTAGAGGGACCTCCAACTAGACCAGGTCAATACAGCTGTTACATGTATAGCTTTAATTTTTTTTTTAATGTTTTTATTTATTTCTGAGAGAGAGAGAGAGAGAGAGACAGACAGACAGACAGACAGCATGAGCAGGGGAGGGTCAGAGAGAGAGGGAGGTCCAGAATCTGAAACAGGCTCCAGGCTCTGAGCTAGCTGTCAGCACAGAGCCTGACGCGGGGTTTGAACCCATGAACTGTGAGATCATGACCTGAGCCAAAGTCGGACGCTTAACTGACTGAGCTACCCAGGCACCCCTGTATAGTTTTTAGTGTCACCTTGACATGCAGTAGGCTCAAATCCAAGCTCTGCCACTTCCAAGCCCTGAAGTTTGGCACCAGTTACTTAATCTTTTTAAGTCTCTCTTTCCTTTCCTGTAATATGGGGGCGATGGTAGTAATAGTGCTGATGTCAGTGTGTTTTAGGAGAGTAAAATAAGACAAGCAAAAAGGACTATCTATAAATGCCTTCAAGTGTTGTTACTGTATTATGGTAGCAAAATGAACTTTGAACTGACCCATTCAGACATGTCAGCTTCACACACGTATTCAAATACTTTGCCTTAAATTTCTTGTTATTTTAGATGAAAGCATTTCTCAGGACATAATTATATGGTTCTAAGCTTTCACTTTCTGCTTAACTTCATTACTACAGATATGGTTTGCATACAGATGAGTAGACTCAATAAGTACAGGTAACATGGTAAAATTAATTATTTCAGAGGAAGAAAGAAAATTTTACTGGTAAGTGTATCCAGCTTGACTATGTAATTATCAGCAAATTGTCTGGCTATTTCTTTGGACTAGAGATCCCAAATGGCATTGACTATAGCAGTATTGAAGGAAAATTCTTAAAATCTCCCTGAGGAGATTCCAAAAGGTATTTAAGAGGTACAACAAGAGAACTTTGTTAGTAAGGAATTGCCCTTTAAGTTAGATCTTTCTTTCTAGGAAATAGTATTACTCTTCTATGTTATAAGATTCAGATTAATAAATTCAGATTAGCAAAAACATTTGAGGATTCAATTTCTCTAGATTAACATCTACTTTCTGTTTGTCAAATGAAACAATTTTTCTTTAATTTTTGGGGGCTAAATGTTTGTAGCTAAGAATTTGCATATAAAAACAAACCTAAATTGGTCTGGATTAAAGTAATCTGGTTCCATTCTTTTGGCAAAACTCAAATTTAAAGCCTGAACAAAAGGTACCGCTGCTTTCATAATTTTAAAAATGCTCACCAAACCCCATAACATAAATAAAACATGTAAAAATGTTCTAACAATCTAGAATTATAAATGAGTCATGAAGTATAAGGGGAAAATTCATAGAGAGATTTAGACTTGAGCTTTCTTACAGTTATATCTGAGATGAGTTAAATAATTTAACAGAGAGCTTATAAAGTTTGTGCTCCCGTGTTTTTTGTTTGCTTGGGAGGTAAGAAAAAATATATAAGTATATGCATTTTATGATTTCTGATTATTCATTTACATCTCCATAAATTGCCATAAACTGTCTGTAATATGTGTCTAAACCTTATATTTAAGATAAAAAAACAAGTTTTGGGTTCACCAGTAAGAGAAATATTACTTTTCTTACTTATGAAAGTATAAATATCATATATTTTTATAACTATCTACATAGTTTCAAAAGAAATTGCTATAGAAATGGGAAAAAGTGAAGTAACTTCATGAATATAGAAGTGTTAGACTAAAGTCTATATGTGCAAGATGGTGATTTTTGGAATAGCTTTGTTGGCACTTCACAATTCAGTGATTGTGTCATGACTTACCTGCATTTTGGTGGAAAATTGTAGCCCTGATACTAAGCATCCTCTCTGGGAGTTTGACCTCCAGGTACTCTCCCTGCCTGCCTAGGACTGCGTCCAGCATCCACAATCTTGATGACTCTCATATTAGTGGTTGAGGCTCCTCTTTGAAGAACTCTAAGTCAGAGTCTAGATCCACTCATCCATTTCCTTAGGTTCTTCTTGGTTCCCTCTCTTGGAGGAATTAGTTATTTAGAATTATAATTGTATGACTTAAATATACAGAAACAATAACAACAATATACTTTGTCCTGCTTCAGTTTCCCTAAAGGAATCAGTTTTTGGGAGCCAAAAATACGATAAATTGTGATACCAAGTTGGTGTAAGCACCAAAATATCCACTTGTCCCTTTTGCTTAGAGTAGTATTTGTATCAAACATGACTATTCTCCAGCCATAACCCAGGGGGAAGGGGATATGTGATGACTTTTCTGGGCTCTGTAAGTGCAACCTCCTGCCCAGCGCCTCATGGGCTGGAGGATGCTGAAATTAATGCTGGTGGAAGAGAACACATTATTTCATGAGAAAGGATTACTTTATCCCTTTGCTTCAAGTTTTCAGCCTCATGGTCATTACGTTTTCCTTGCACTTTGGCCAATGGAATAATATTTATAGATATACTGATATTAATTGTTCATATACTTTGTAATTAAATATATTTATTCCTGTTAATTTATTCTTTAAAGATTCTGCTTGGTTCATTATGCTGCCATTTTATGGAATCTTTGAAATTATATTTATAAGTTAGTGTACAATTTTAGGTTCTTGGATTCATTCATTCATTTATGAATTTATGTATCATTAAACAAGTATGGATTGAATGGTCTTATAAAATGTAAGTCTTACAATAGGTACATGAAAGTGTCCTTGAAGGAATGACATCTAAAAGGACATCTGTATATTTAAAAAAAATTTTAATGTTTATTTTTAAGAGAGAGAGACACAGAGTGTGAACGGGGGAGGGTCAGAGAGAGACAGAGGGAGGGACAGAATCTGAAGCAGGCTCCAGGCTCTGAGCTATCAGCACAGAGCCTGACATGGGGCTCAAACCCATGAATCGTGAGATCATGTCTTGAGCTGAAGTCAAACACTCAACCAACTGAGCCATCTGAGCACCCCAGGACCTCTGTAATAATGGAGCCAGGCCACTGTACCACAGACATATGATTGTCTTAACTCAGTAAGTTAAGACTTATTTGACTCAAATAAAAGACATAACCTATTTATCTCTTGCATAGCAGTTTGAAGGAGGAGTATAGACCTCATGGGATGTTTCACCCAACTTCAACATATGGCTTCCAAGTGTAGTACCAGTAATCACCTTATCCTAGCTATCAAGAAGATGTATGTAAACAGAGTCGAGAACAAGTGTCCTTGTAGAGATGACTCAAAACTTGCACAGGAATGTTCTGCTCATCTCTCATGGCCACACTTAGGTGCAACCAGGCTGGAAAATATATTCTATGTTGGACAACCAGCTACCCTGCTAAACTGTGGATATTCCAAGAAAGAATTAGTCAAGGAAGGAAGTTGGCATTCTCTGCCAAAACATGTAAAGTAGTAAATACTATTTGGTCAGCTGAAGGATGCAGGGAGTAGGAATTAGTGTTTTAGTTAATATTGAGTTCATAAAATGATATTGATAAGCAAACAGACAATTTTTGTAATGAAATATGAAAATACACTGAGAGGGCATGCACAGAGCACTGACCACTGAAGTACTACATATGAGGTCCATTTAAGCCAAGCTTGGAAGGCAGAATGAGAGAGGCTTTCCTGTATAGGTAGAGATATGAAGAGTGAATTTGGTTATCAGATGATGGCTGAAGGGGGTGTTCAAGGCAGAGGATGCATGGAATTCAAAGGCCTTGACATGAGAATGAGCATGGAATAATTAAGTAACTGAAAGAATTTCAGTCTGGCCAATGGGCATATCACAGGGCAGTGAGGCTTTGAGAGATGAGCTGGAGGCAGATTATGCTTTACTGCATGCTAGAGATTGAACTTTAATGCAAAGGCAAGAGGAAACTATGAAAGAGTTTAGGTAAAGAGATGGATGAATACTATTCATTATTCCAAGCCAAGCCTGAATTATAGCTGTCACACTAATTCCTGGAATTAAAGGAGGAAGGTATGAAATATGAAAACTTTCTATTCAATCCTTGAGAATAAAGGTAATATAAATGCTTACAATAACTTAATGAGGCTTTCATACAGACTGTTTAGCTGCAAAATAACTTATTTGGTTAATGATTATTGAATTTCTATTTCTTACTCATTGAGCAAACTGGGTAATCCTTATACTCTGAGAAGCAAAGAATAAAATCAGTCTATAATGACCATAAAATGGAATTTCTCAGCATTAAAAACAGATTGATGAACTGAATGGAAAAGAGAAGGAAGGACTAGAAAAGGAAGTATAGTAGTCATCAAACAAACAACCCCAACCAAACAGTGGAAAGCATGAATGTGTAAATGGTACTTGACAGTAACATCCAAGCATTGGATCACCAGCTTTGCCACTGTCATAACCCTGACCAACTGATGGGTAAGCTTCATGTGGTTGGTAGCAAATGGCAAATGTTTTAGAAATCTTAATTTTCGTTTTAAGATGAATATAAATTTTGTAGAACATTGTTAGGCTTTTTTTAAATTAAAAAATGTGTCTTTTCCACTAATGTTTCTGTTAAGTATCTTCCAGGAAGATGTCTTATATTATTTTTAAGGCTTTTTGCATACCCTATTGTATAGTATGCTACTATTGACATGGATATACTGATTTGAAAAATCAGTATACTGGTCTGGTCAATGCCAAGGTGTAAGAGGACTGAGAAATAATTAAAATTCATGAATTAGCTAGGGAGGCATTTAAAATGCCACTCATTAAAGTGCAAAATGGAATGGTTACATCCAGGGGAAATGTACCTGTCAGCATAATCAGCTTATGCTGCTCCTTAGTTAAGCTGTTAAGGGAAGCCAAGTAATAGTCAAACATCACTTTATTGATTTACTAAGAGAAATAACTGCTGCCCAGACTAGAAATAGCCCTCTCAGCATGATCACCATATTCGTATTCTCCTGAACCTGTCAGGAGGTTACTTGGTAGACATGAAATCAAGTGTTAGGTAAATTAAATATAAGGACACTCTGCTGGGATATTGTGATGACCCTGGGTCACTTTAGATCTCAGTAAAGGTTTTCTGTGTTAAATTTTAGTTTAACTTTCAAAAGGTCATCTTGTATCTTTCATTTCTAAGATCTTAGGGGCACTGTTGCTCTCTAGTACTTATAAATGTACCACAAATAATTTGAGTTGAGAACAAAAATATTTTAGATATTGTTATAGGATTAAGCAGCACCAAGAAATCATACAAGGTAATTTGGGCCCACTTTTGTATACTTACTAATATTGTTTTTTTTGTTTGTTTGTTTTTGTTTTTAGATCTCACTTTTATCTGCACTGAGCAGAGGGTACAGATTGGCATACCTCAGGGCTTAATCTACCTTGTTTTGTTTGCTTTGCAATGCATTTTTAAAAATGGGTATATCACATGAAAATTACATAAAAATCTGGATTTCTGGCTGTCATCTTGAAAAGTGTATAGGGTAGGCTGAGTATCTTCATGACTCTTTTAATGAGCATAACTAAAAAGTTAGATAAAATATAAATACTGTGACTTGGAAAAACAATAACAAATCTCAAAATGATAAAGAAGAAGAGAAAATGGTAACCTTGAAAATAAAGTGCCCAAACTGGATTTCACTCTTAAATTATCTAGGAAGGCCTGATTCAGTTTTCTGTTGAAGGATGAATAACCGAGAGTAAACAAGATATAAAATCTACATTGTGGTGGAACTGGGGAGGTAAGTAGCAGACTCCACTCATATAGTGGGAATACCAAGGGGCAACAGAAAACTATTAATAAACTCAATCCACACAGAGTGAGACCATCTTGTCTTTGTTAACATGAACCTGAGTACAGGAAAAATTTTCCCTTGAATATTTGTGTTATCCTTCAACAAGTTTTACAGCCAGAATTCATGCTTGTGTGGTAAAACTCCAAATAAAGACTTTAATGTAAGGTAGTTCAGGATGAGAGTGAACTAATCAATTGGCAGAAACAGTTTTTTGGTTTTGAAATATAAAGCTTCATATAAAATGTAAGTAATTTCTAAAATAATTTTCAAGATGTGTTTCAAGATATAATGTCCTTAAGGCAAAAAATGTAAGTATATGCCACAAGCAAGAATCAATAGGACAAACAGAAAAACACAGGAGCATCACATTCATAAAAGCTACAGATATGGAAATCATCAGACAAAAATATAAAAAATAATTTTGTGTAATGTGTTTTAAGAATTAAGAGAGGCTTTGAAATGTTAATGATGAGAAAGATATTAAAAAAAAAATACAGTTAAAAATGACCCAAATTGGAAATTAAAAGTGTGTGTGTGTGTGCACGTGCGCATATATGTAATGATTCAAATTAAAAATTCAGTGTAGTAAGTTGACATATGCTCCCAAAAGGGAGAATTAATTTTTTTCAGACGAACCCCCCAACCAAAAATATTAAAAGCACTAGAAAAATACCAAATGAGCAAGCTCTTGAAGGGTCAAGATTTTAGAAAGAGGAGAAATATGGATATCTGCCAATTACAAAGCCATGAATAAGATGATCAGGAACTGAGAAGGGCTTTCATCAGTGTCAGTGGCCTAGAGGCACAGAAACTGAAGTTCAGGAACAAAAGGTCTGGATGGCACCTGTTCTAGTTACTATTGCTGCATACAAATCGTCGCAAATGTAGTGTGGTGGGACAACATTTTATTATGCTCAGAGATTCTGCGGTTCACAAACTTAGCGAGGTTACTGCAGGGTGGCTTGTCTCCATTTCGCAACGTTTGAAGCTTCAACTGGGGAGATTCAAAGGCTGGGGGTAACATAATGCCTGGGGACTGGATTCATCTCGAGGAGTCTTCATGAAAATATGTAGGACTTGATGCTGGCTCTCCGCTGGAAGCTTCTGTCATTCCAAACACAAGATGTAGTCTGTTCATTTAGCATTTCCAAATCGTCTAGTATGGGCTTCCTCACAGCATTGTGGCTAGGTTTAAAGAATGAGAATCCCAAAGAAAAAAGAGGCAAAAGTCCAAGGCATTTTCTGATCTATACTCAAGAATCATGTGCTAGGCTTTCTTTCCTTCTATATTGACTGATAAAATGGTCACAGAGGTAATCCCAGGATCAAGAGAAATGGAACAAGTTTATTAAAACCATCTTTGGAGAATACAGTCTGCCACAACACTCCACTTTTTTATTTGGGATTCTAGAATGGTGAGGGAGCAGATCTTACAAAGACTAAAGCCCCATTTCATGTCAGTTCAGTTTTTTACTGCATAAAGATGATCTGTCTCTACCATAAAATTGTGCTCATAACCAAGCTAATTTCTCTTTAGAAGATATCATCATCTATAATTTCTTATATATGCTTCAGTTAATACACAGGCTATGATGTTAAATAAAAAATGACAAAGCATAAAAAATAATATTAGCTAAAACAAAGAGTAAAATTTTAATAAAAAATCATCCGTAAAAGATGTAAATATTAGAATTGTCAGACAGGGATATTAAAATACCTTAGGTTAATATGTTTAGGAAATTAAATGACAAGATGGAGAATTATAGCTGGGGCAGGGAGCTATAAAAAAGAAATTCTGAGAGTGAAAGTTACAATAAGTGAAGTGAATTTAATAAATAGCTTTAACAGCAGACTAGACAAGCCTGTACAAATAATTTGTGAACTGAAAGATAAGTCAGAATTAATATCCATACTAAAACATACAGAGGCAAAAAGATTTAAAAGAAAAAAAACAGTAAAAAAATGTGAGAGATGGGGCATAGTAAAAAAAAATCATCTAGCATATACATANTCTATAATTTCTTATATATGCTTCAGTTAATACACAGGCTATGATGTTAAATAAAAAATGACAAAGCATAAAAAATAATATTAGCTAAAACAAAGAGTAAAATTTTAATAAAAAATCATCCGTAAAAGATGTAAATATTAGAATTGTCAGACAGGGATATTAAAATACCTTAGGTTAATATGTTTAGGAAATTAAATGACAAGATGGAGAATTATAGCTGGGGCAGGGAGCTATAAAAAAGAAATTCTGAGAGTGAAAGTTACAATAAGTGAAGTGAATTTAATAAATAGCTTTAACAGCAGACTAGACAAGCCTGTACAAATAATTTGTGAACTGAAAGATAAGTCAGAATTAATATCCATACTAAAACATACAGAGGCAAAAAGATTTAAAAGAAAAAAAACAGTAAAAAAATGTGAGAGATGGGGCATAGTAAAAAAAAATCATCTAGCATATACAAGCCTCAGTTTCTGGAAGTTGAAAAGATAAGGAAAAGACAAAGCTGATATGTAATTGTTAAGAATTTTACAAGGCTGATGAAGCAGATTAAGCCACAGATTCAGGAAGTGCTTATACCTTTCAGAGAGACTGCATGTAGTTATTTCATAATAAAACAAAAATCAAAGGAAAAGAGGAAATTTTCAGAGCACTCAGAGCTAAAAGAAATGTTACCTTTAAGGTATCAAAATGATAGAGACAACTGACTTTTTGTCAGTAACAATGAAAGCCACATATCAATGGAATGGACTAATCAGAGTACATTGCCCCCACCCTGTTTAGCTTTCTGCAGTTGCTCTTGCCTGTAGTAAGCTGCTGTCTGGAAGCAGATGATCCACCTTCTGCTTATCAACAGCAGGCCAGTCGTAGCCTACTGCCGCTTCACAACATCTGTGCCATTTACTTTGTTCGTCCCATCATGCTGGCATTTTATAATCTCACATAATCACAAGTAGAGGGCGTGCAAGTGCAGCACAGGAAAATATTTTGAGAGAGAGACCACATTCACAAAATTTTTATATTTGCTCCGTTTCATTATTAGTCATTGTTCATCTCTCACTGTCCCTAATTTGTAATTTAAATTGTATCATAGGTGTGTATGTATGGGAAAAGATGTAGTCTGTTTAGTGTTTGGTACTGACCATGGTTCCAGGCATCCACCGGTGATCTTAGAATGTATCCCTTCTGGATGGAGGCAGGGCCACTCTTGTACTGAAAGAAAGTAATTGCTGTCTTATAATTTTTATACTAGCAATGTGATATTTGAAAATGAAGTCAAAATAAATATTTTCATATAAATATTTTCATGTAAGTGAAAACAGAATTCATCACCAGTAGATCCATACTATAGGAAATGTTTGAGTGTTCTTCATGCAGAAGCAAAATGATCCTGGATGGAAGCATCGCAATAAGGTAAAGGACCCAGAGCAAAGAGTAAATGTGTGGATAAAATCAAACAAATGTTGACTATGTAGAACTCTAATAACAATAGTATATTCTGAGGTGAAATGTGTAAAAAATTAAAATATGTGACTGTAATAGTTCACACACCCCCACACACACACTCACACTCTCACACACACGTGGCATCGGCAAGAAATGGAAGTTAACTAGTCTAAGATAGTTGTACTGAACAGGCTGTGGTAGAAGTAGCCATTTATTGGGGCGCCTGGGTGGCTCAGTTGGTTGAGTGTCTGATTTCGGCTCAGGTCATGATCTCACGGTTTGTGGGTTCGAGCCCCACGTCGGGCTCAGTGCTAACAGCTAGCTCAGAGCCTGGAACTTGCTTCAGATTCTGTGTCTCCCTCTCTCTCTGACCCTCCCATGCTGTTTCTCTTTCAGAAATAAATAAAACATTAAAAAGTTGAAAAAAAGAAAGAAGTAGCCGTTTGTTCTATGTTCCTCTTTCTTTTTTCCTCTGGCATTCTTTTGTATTATTTAGTTATTATTATTCATTTACTTCTATGTTAGCTTGTTAGTTATACATTGTTTTACTACTCTCTTAGTATGTATCACAGAGATTATCATTTGTAGACTACCACATAGAGCAAATACTAACATATATATTAGCAATGGAACAACAGCAGTAATTTAATGTAAACAGACTAATCCAAAGATCTAGCCACAGAGTTTTGAGCTACCTGGGTGGCTCAGTTCATTGAGTATCTGACTCTTGATTTTGGCTTAGGTCATGGTCCCAGGGTCATTGAATCAAGCCCCTCATTGGGCTCTGTGCTGAGCGTGGAGCCTGCTTGAGATCCTCTCTCTCTGCCTCTGTCCCTCTCTCTTGCTCACATGCTCTTTCTCACTCTCTCTCTTGAAAAACAAACAAAAAACGACAAAGATTTTCAGATTTGATTTTTAAAAAGCCTATACGTTATTTAAAAGACATGACTTAATTATAAATATACACAAAGTTTAGGCATAAATGTATGGAAAGACATTCCGTGCTCTCCTTTAAGAAAGACATTCCATGCTCTCCTTTAATATAATTTTTCTACAATAAGGAAATGGAATTAAAGTCAACATGTGTAGGAAATACTTTGTAGAAGCCAGGAGAAACAAAGATATAGGTAATACTATAAGTAAATGAGGTTTGGTTTTGTTTTTTTATGTTGGGAGAAACTAGAATATTTTATAATATTTCATTATGGAATATTTCCAATATACAGACAAGTCGATAGAATGTTAGCAGTTAATAGTTGAATCTTCAAGCCCTACTATCTAGATTCTATGCATTTTGCTACAGTTGCTTTGTTGTATATCTATTCATTTATCCACTCATCATTTCATCGAATTTTTGTTACATAATTAAAAATTAAGCTGCCAGTATCAATGAATACAGTATATTTTTTTCTCCAGTAAAAATGATTTAGGAGGAAAAAAAAAGTTGATTTTAAGAGAGAGTGAGGTCATTGCTGGGACATTGCCCTCCAATGGTCAAGATGGATTGGGATCAGGTTAAAAAGCAAAACTGTTTATTAACATTAGTAGAAATATGGGAAATTTCTCGGGAGAGCAGTTCAGAATATAAGGCACAGGGTCAAGTACTGGGTAGAGGTGATAGTGGGATATATGTAAGTTCTTTTCTTATCACTTCTATTTTTTCCAGAAATATTAAACAAGATGTAAAGAGGTTTTCAGCTGAGAATAAAGTTGGAGAAAACAGAATTGGATTGAGGCTTGAGGCTTGAGGAAAAGATATGAAGTAATCATTGGGATAAGTGCGGGTAGGATTTTAGGGCATCCCTAAGGGCCTACTTGATGTTTGTGGTTATGAATATTTTCTGAAGGTATCGATGTGGAGGGGTTAGGAAGAATTGAGGGCAATGGTTTTCCCAGATATTATCATATTATTCATACAGAGTTTTCATGTTCCAATATGAGTAGCCTAATAATAATAAATTCTAGTGAACATTATTCAAAGACATGGATAGGAGCCTCTTCTCACCACTCACAACCTCCCAGCAATCACAAACTTAATGTTGTTGTTTTTTTATAGTGCTGTCAAATCCCCTAGCTTAACTTAGAAATGTTACACCTGAAACTTCGATTTTAAAGACTCAAGTTTAAAGAAGACACTAAGTGTCTGTGAATCAGGAAAACTATTCATAATAATTTTTACACTAAGTAAAGTTTAGATAGAAAAAATACATTTAGACTATCCAATAAAGAAAAATAAATTATGAAAGAAAACATACCATTTAATTTTCTGGTATTGATTGTTTGCACACCATATCATTGCAACAAATCTCTAGGTTTATGGTTTAGAAGAATTTATTTTTAGCCGAGGGTAGGATGAGGAATGTATTGAACTTTGGAGGGTCGGGGAAAGGGGGGATGTCAACCCTTAGAATAACTCGGTATGTTATAAAACTGAGTAAGCCTCATTTTTATTCTTTTACATTAGAAAATGATTTTACATGTGAATAGAGAATGTCAGAGAATTAAATTATGTCAAAGAATGTCTAGTGATTCTATGAGTGCTGGACTTTTGAGGACAACTTTGTTTACTGCTGTGTCAATTTAAATTGGTCATTGTTCTGAATTCGATCATGTTCCCACATAAAGAACTAAAAAGAATTTTATAAGAAAGTACCATCGATAACAAGTGGCTTTCTTAAGACTCCTCTACCTTTACGAACTAGTAAATTAAAAATGGCAGGGAGTCAAGAAAGGAACACATTCTCATTTACTTTGTTGTGAATTCTAAAGTGATTCACAGCAAACTAAAGAAATAAAACACAAGGCAGCTGTTGCTGTTAAAGGAAAATTACCCATTTTATATAAGCCTCAAGCAGCATTATTTAGTAGGATCTCCAGGGCCATATTAAACCATGCCTTACTTTGTTTGGTAATTTAGGGAGGAACAAACAAAAAGCTTTTTTCTACATGTCTTTTTTTTTTCTTTAAGGAAATATTGCCTTTGACAAGGCACTAAGTACATTTAGAACTTTAACAATGCTTCTATGTTTTGAAGGTCATGGATTCTTTTATATTCATTTATAAGTACTCGGAATTAGGGCAGAGTTGTCATCTTGACCACACTTTGCTAGATGCAACTACTGACTGAATAATATAAAATAATCCTAGAACCAAACTTAAATCCTTAGAATCACCTTTTGAAAGGAGGCTCTTTCTTCTGTTAACTGAATTTTGGCAGGTCAGTATAGTCTTTGAATTAAGAAAAGCAGGTTTCAACCCAGCTCCAATTTCTTTGAAGTAAGACAGACACCCAAGAGATATTAATTCCTATCTCTTCTAAGCCATTTCATATATAAGATGATAGATCTAAAAATTAGAGAGTTGGGGGGGGGTTCAGGGATGGTCAAGTGTAAACCTAATTTTATAAATGAATAAATCTGGGGCCAAGGAGAACTAGTTTGTCCAAGGTCACATGGCCAATTAGTGAATTCTTAGTCATTTTTTAGAGCAGAGGGATGTATCAACATGAGTCTTAGCAATTTAAATAGAACTTATTGAGTTTCATCTGAAACCTAATTTTAAAAATCTAGACTCACCAAGATGTTAGTTTAATTGGAGTGTGAAAATAGTTTCCCTACAGTTATACAATGTCACTCCTAACAAACTTTGTAGAGCTACAGTTTGAAATCAATCACTGCTACTTTAAACTCCCATGCATTAAAAACAGAATCAGTGATGCATCTCCATTTCTTATGTATTATACTCCCACATTTTCTTCTAGAAACTCTGCCTGCAGTTCTGACACTCTGTCAACACAACCAGTCAAGTTCAGTTCCTTGCAATTTCCTGGATATCAAGTATATGTAACTAGAAATTACATCTTTGAATTACCTTTTCAAATATGCTGCAAAGAGAATACAAGGATGTTCTTCAAGTGTGTGATTTAAGTATTTCATCATGTTGCAGACCTTCTTGTCTGGATTTATGGTTGGTATCTCTTTTCTGGCATAAAGCCAACAGCGCCAGGCAGGACCTCATTCTCAAGTACATCTCTTCCTCCTTGAATGCATATAAAACTTTGTCAATAATGAAACGGTCCTTTGATTCCTAAAGTAGATGTTTCCAATCTTCTTATACTGTTAAATTGGTTCTTCACATTGTTTATAAGTTATACAGCACTTCCACATGATATTTTAGTTGAAACTTACCAAACAGATTTCTTCAGACTCAGTGGTATACCAAGAGGTTGGTGGCTAGAGTAGTCGACCTCAGGGACCACCAGTAAGGGAGTGCAATCTATCATTTAAGAACAATGATGAAGCCATAGAATGTTGGTATACTTATCGCTATTACCATGATATCAATCCTCAATGGTCTTCATGATAAAATTCTCCTCAAGAAAAACCTTTCTTTCGGTGGACATTCTGAAAAGATTGTATATTTACTGAGTTATAATAACACATATGTAAACTTCAAATTAGCATATTTTCTGTTTTAGGCCTTACATTTCATATGGAAGTTAATTTGGATAATTCCCAATTATATAGTTGGTTCACAGATTATGTGTTTAAGAGTCAGTTCAGGTTCTTAACAGTTTAGAATTGTTCACGTTCTCTTGGGATCCAGTGTGTTTCTAAAGCTCCTGTGGTACTACATAATCTTGCATTTAAACAGTAAATTGGAAAATACAGGGATTGTAATATGAAAAAAAAAATAGAACTTGAGTCACATCAGTTATTTCACTGTATGTTTCCACTTGGAGTTTTATTTGTGTTTAAAATGTTAAATGGCAACACAGTGTGAATTGCAAGATATAATATTTTCATTTGGTGAGGGTGAGTTTTTAATTGGTCCCACATGACATAAATGGTTTGGTACAGAGTGTCTGTTGCATGTGACAAACTGGTTGCCCCAATTTGGAGGAATATTTGAGTGTAATTTTCTTCTACCATATACTAAGAATTAATTGAGAGTTCTGGGTACATGGTTCTGAGGTAGGGCACAGGAAACAAGGAACATGATCCTAACATGATGTGTGCACGAGTGTACATGCATATGTGAGTGAGCATGCACCCATGGTGTGTCTGTGGTCTTGAGATAAATATAGCTTATTTTATACTTTGTCCTGATAACCATAATAATAAGGAATCTTATTAAGGAATAATAAGGAATCTAAGAAGAGATTGGCTAAGAAGACTTCCCTGAGGATATTTATCTTAGCAATACAGTGGTTGAGAGCAGTTCTCTATTGGTCTGTCACATTTGCTAAGTGCACATTTGTAAAAGTTTATCAAAGATGAATAGAAAGTTGAGGCACCTGATGGTTCAATCAGTTAAGCTTCCCACATCGGCTTAGGTCATGATCTCAGAGTTCCTGGTTTTGAGGCCCACATCAGGCTCTGTGCTGACAGCCTGCTTCAGATTCTGTGTCTCCCATTCTCTCTCTGCCCTCCCCTGATTGCACTCTGCCTTTCTCTCAGAAATAAATAATTTTTTTTTTACTTTTTTATTTTTATTTTATTTTTTTTTAATAGTTTATTGTCAAATTAGTTTCCACATAACACTCAGTGCTCATCCCCACAAGTGTCCTCCTCCATGCCCATCCCCCCCCACATCCATCAGTCCTCAGTTTTTGTCAGCATTCAAGAGTCTCTCATGGTTTGCTTCTCTCCCTTTCCCCCACCATTTCTGCCCTTCTTCTCCCCCTTGTTCCTCCGTCAAGTTCCTCCTAATCCTCCTATACGTGCAAACATATGATATTTGTCCTTCTCTGCCTGACTTATTTCGCTCAGCATAACACCCTCAAGGTCCATCCATGTTGCTACACATGGCCAGATTTCATTGTTTCTCATTGCCATGTAGTATTCCATGGTATAGATAAACCACATCTTCTTGATCCATTCATCTGGTGATGGACACTTAGGCTCTTTCCATGTTTTAGCTATTGTGGAGAGTGCTGCTATGAACATTGGGGTACATGTGCTCCTATGCATCAGCATTTCTGTATCCCTTGGGTAAATTCCTAGCAGTGCTATTGCTGGGTCATAGGGGAGTTCTATTGTTAGTTTCCTGAGGAACCTCCACACTGTTTTCCAGAGGGGCTGTACCAGTTTACATTCCCACCAACAGTGTAGGAGGGTGCCCGTTTCTCCACATCCTCGCCAGCATCTAGAGTTCTCTGATTTGCTCATTTTAGCCACTCTGACTGGCGTGAGGTGGTATCTCAGTGTGGTTTTGATTTGTATTTCCCTGATGAGGAGGGATGCTGAGCATCGTTTCATGTGTCTGTTGGCCATCTGGATGTCCTCTTTGGAGAAGTGTCTGTTCATATCTTCTGCCCAAGAAATAAATAATTTTAAGAATTTTTTTTTTAAAAATGAGTAGAAAACATTTAATTCTATTTGATCCTCCTATGTGAAAAAAATTAAGTACTAAACAGAATTTGGGGAGAACTGATATATTGTTTACAGTTATTTGTAAGACTATGACTTAGCTCAGAACTTTAAGGAAAATTTTTGGCAAAAAATACACACTATCAAAAAACCTTTAAAAAAGCCACCTTTTCAATATGCCTGTAGCACATAGTAATAAATAAACAAACAAATAAATAAATAAATAGTGAATAAATAAATTTAATTAATTAAATAATAAATAAAATAATGAATAAAGTTAGTAAATCTAAGTAGCAAAATTTATAGATGCTTGAACATGAATGAGAAATGCCATTTACCTGCTCTATGACCTTGGGTCAGTCACTTCACTTTTCTGTTCTTGTTTCCTTATCTGTAAGGGGAAGACCAAAAAAAACACCTCATTGTTATTGTCCAAATTAATAAATTTTAGGTAGATGGGTAGATGATAGATGGTGGCACATGGTTGGGGTTGAATAAATGTTAGCTGATGATTAAATAGAATTCAATCTTTTTTTAAATTCAAGACCAAAGGTCTACATACAAAAAGATATATAAAGATCCGTAATAGCACACTTATATTTCTGACTTTAATGGGATGAAGTAGTGATGTATTTCCATACAGAGCCAACTTTGCCAAGTTCCTTTTTTTACTCAGATATAGTCAATAACCAATTTATATCTATTTGCAGTGGTAACAATCCTAGTAGTAAGAATGTCAGTGCAGCTAGTTATATATGTAGTATATCTGTATAGTAATTGTTCATCATAGTATTATAGGTAGCATTATACTCATCTTAAAATCATTTTTGAAATTTTAAAAATAAGAATTTCATTGTTCATTCCTTTAGCCTATGCGAGTCCTAAGATTTAACCTCATAGCACCTCTGATGATAATACCATTCTGTTCACCACAATCACAGCCCAAGAGGAAGAGAGAGATGAAGTTTCTAAGACAACGGGGGTGCCATGAGAGCCAGGTGTCAACAGACAGTCATCTTATAGAACTGGTCATCTGCAGTCCCTTTTTGCCTTGTATCAGTAATGGGAGCTTCACTCTTCTGGGAACCTTACTGGACAGCCTTACTGTATGCCTTCTTCTTCTTCTCTTCTTTTTTAATATTTATTTTTGAGAGACACAGAGCATGAGCAGGGGAGGAGCAGAGAGAGAGGGAGACACAGAATCTGAAGCAGGCTCCAGGCTCCATGCTGTCAGCACAGAGTCTGACATGGTGCTCGAACCCGCAAACCATGAGATCGCGACCTGTGCTGAAGTCAGACGCTTAACCGACTGAGCCACCCAGGTGCCCCACTATATGCCCTTCTTAAAATGGAAAGCAAAGATAGTGAGATCGGGATGCCACCAAAATGAATACAAGATGGCAAGGCCTGTGAAATACCATAATAAAATATTAAGGACACCTTCAATCCAAAGCACCCTGTGTTTGCCACAGCCATTGTCTATTGCCACCTTACAGGGAATCAAAGTGACAGAGGTGGTGGAGGGAGACTTAGGCTCTGATGTAAAGAAAGCTGCCCACCTTTTTGTCAGTCTTAGGTGAGGCCATAGGACTGAATCATCAGTCCTGAGCCTTCAGTCAACCACTTAGAAACTTTGGTACTCTGAGGGAGTCAGCAAGGATCTCAGAGAAATTAAAAAGTAAAAGGTGAGCAGAAATTAGTTGACCAAAGAAGGATGTAGAGAAAGTATTGCAAGAGAAGGAACTAGCACAAAGCCTTTGATGCCAACAAAGAATACAGCATGTATGGAGAGCTCAAAGTATTTTATCCTATGGAATCATAAACTGTTGACTGAGTGGATTACCTGGTGGCCTAGATGGGCAAACTGGGGCTGTGGGCTAAATGCAGGCCACCAGTGGTTTTTACATGTCCTCCTCCCATGTTTTTACATTTTTATGTGATTTTTAAGAATCAAAATATGAATAACCATATTCTGTGACATGTAAAAATCATATGAAATTCCAATGTTAGTGCCCATAAGTGCAGTTTTATAACACAGCCGTACTATTTTTGTTTTGTTTTATATCTTGTCTACGACCGCTTTCATGCAGCTACAGCAGAGCTGAGGAGTTGCATATGAAAGACCATATGGTCTGCAGAACCCACAATGTTTACTATCTGACCTTTTTATAGGCAGTGTCCTCTAACTTGTACTGTGGAGGAAGTAATGGAAGGTGAATGATGAGGGGCTGATACTGAGTCAGATCATGAAGACTCCTCTAGTTTAGGTGAGGGATTTCTATTTTATTCTGAAAAGCAGTAGAGAGCAACTAAAGTGCCTCACAGTTTCTGAACTTGGATCTTAGTCAATTTGCTTCCTTTCATGCTTTCTTGTGTTGGATTTCTGGGAAAACACTTTTTATCTAGTTAGTAGTCTAAGCAAAGCATCCAAAGATTGCCCCATTCACAATGTTGGGCTTGTCTAAAAGAAATCATTTCCATTTGCAAGTGGAGCTAGGGTCAGCATGATCCATTTTAGACACCCCTCCTTTACCTCTGCCTCTGAGTCTAAACTGTGAGCTCAATTGTGATGTTAACTGATGAGTCCTTAAGAAATGGGGTCCTCTTGGGGCACCTGGGTGGCTCAGTTGGTTAAGCATCTGACTTCGGCTCAGGTCATGATCTCATGGTTCGTGGGTTAGAGCCCCACGTCGGGCTCTGTGCTGACAGCTAGCTCGCCTGCTTCGGATTCTGTGTCTCCCTCTCTCTCTGACCCTCCCCTGCTCACGCTTTCTCTCTCTCTCTCTCTCTCTCTCAGAAATAAATAAAACATTAAAAAAAAAGAAATGGGGTCCTCTTTCTCCTCTCCAGCCTTGTGAGTGAGTGTGTGTGTGTGTGTGTGCCTGCACTCACACACACACATTCACACACTGCAGAAGCCAGTTGGTATCATTGGTCAAGTGGTTACCTTTAGTGAAAACAACTCTCCATTCAAAGGAAGCATTGGTGAAATACAAGCAGAGAAACAGACTGAGAACAGCTGTGTCCAGACATCTAGATTCTAAACACTGAGGAGAAAAAATTGGATAACTTGTCATAGCTCCATGGGGACAATTTATCTTTCTCCAGTTTAGCAGAGAGGCTATTTTCTGCTACATTTGACAGGTGGGTGAATTCTAATCTGCATGTCTATTTTGAAACATAGCTTACCCAAGAATTAAACATCTGGTTGAAAACATAGGCAGTGTTACAAAAATCTATTACTTGATATCAGTAGTTTAAAAGAGTATAACTGATTATTAGTTGTTTTCAAAGTTGGAATAAGGTGATTGTGATCAGTTAAAGACATGGGCCGTTCAATTTCCTCTTATGTGTTAACACTACTGAATTTTGTCTTATCACTTACCTTTGGAAAGTGAAGTTCTTCCTCCCAATATCTGTTCATTTGCTCGGGGTCACCATAGCACAGGGAGAATCTAAATGTGGGTGCCAGTGTCGCATTTGCTTTGTTAGAATTTTACTGTTAGAATTTTAAACTGAACTCTCTTTTCAGAGTTTTTTGTCTATTGACTATAGATTAGGTACATCTGCCAATCCTGCTGTGTCATTTTTAATTTCTTATTTTCCAGAAGTATTAAACATGGAGTAATTTTGAACTGAATATTGATATTGATATTGATATCAAATATTGATTTGAGAGTGGGTTAAGTTGTTAATTTAGAGCTTACTTTTAAATATAGCAAAACACGTTAAGGGCTTTGTATTAAAATCTTTCACATTCTGGTAACACAAAGAACCAATGATTAAATCTTTGGCATTTTAAATAAGTTCCCTCATACTGTATTGAATGAATGAATTACATATATTTAATAATAATTTCATCATATATTTACATATATAATTGTGTTTTTAAATTTGCAAATGGTGCATTGTATGCCACTTATTAATTAATGGATTAATTTTAGAGAGAGAGAGTGGAGAAGGGTGCCGAGGGGGAAAGAGAGAGAGAGAGAGACAGAGAGAGAGAGCGTATCTTATGTGGGCTCAATGCTCAGTACGGAGCCCAACGCGGGGCTCAATCCCATGACCTAGTCATCACCTGAGCCAAAATTAAGAATTGGACAGTCAGCTCACTGAGTCATCCAGGTGCCCCTCGTTCACATTTTTGTAAGTAGATTCATAATAAAATGAAAGTATATTTTGGTAAAATACATATGCATATATGTGTATATACACATATGTACATAGGAATATGCTCACATACACACGTACATAGATACATACATTTGTATTCATCATCTTATCCATAGCATCAATCAACTATTGTGTAATAGCCATTAATTCATTATTTTTGTGTGAAATAGAAAAGCAGTTTTTTTTTAAATAATTTTTTAATATTTATTTTTAAGAGCAAGAGAGAGACAGAGTGAGAGTGGGGGAGGGACAGAGAAAGAGAGGGAGACACAGAATATGAAGCAGGCACCAGGCTCCGAGCTGTCAGCAGAGAGCCTGACATGGAGCTCGAGCTCACAGACTGAAAGATCATGACCTGAGCTGATATTGGACACTTAACCGACTGAGCCACCCAGGCGCCCCCTCTCCAAAAAAACAAAAAACCAAAACCAAAAACAAACAAACAAAAAGCCAGTTCTTAAGTGCAACATAAGTTTTAGAGATGTGAGACCCTTATTTGGGTTTGTGTTTAAAAGATGCATTGCATGATGGATCTTATATGTATGAATTCATAACCGTGATTGTAGGAGAAAATTCTCTACTGTGGATAAAAGAAACATTTTGATTTCACTGTCCATCATTGTGTGCTTCATATTAAACTTTGGCACATATATTTAACTTGATCTTTCCAAATCTCAGTGTTTAATGGCAAATATCATAGAGAAAACTGAAAGCAGGTATCTGGCATATGTTTTAGGTATATTCGCTTGGACTTCTTTAAAATCAGAGTTTTAAAAGCTAGATGAGAAGGAAATTCTTTCCGTGTCCTGTCCAAGTGAAGCAGGAAGGAAAGGGATGCAAATCTGAGGCTAGTAAGTAAGAAATAATGACTGAATGCATTTTTTGCCATTCCCCTTTATTCATAAATATTAGTTAATTCTGATTCTTAGTTCTAAGTGTAGATTTCCTATTTGTTTAGAATTAAAATTAGCATTTTGTATTATAATTTCTTTTGAAATTCCGTTGTTTTGCTTTCATTTCTTAATAATTTTTGCTTATGCAATGGGTAATATTTCCTCAAGAAGAACGATTCTCATACTCAAAAGTGTGGAAAACCTTTGGTCTAAACCAGTGATTCTCAACCAGGGGCAAACTTAATGCCTCTTGTCTTCACATGGATATTTGTTGACATTTAGAGACATTTTTGACTGTCATGTGCAGGTGAGTGCTATTGGCATCTAGTGAGTGGAGGCCAAGGATGTTCTGAACATCCTGTAAGGCACTGAACAGTCCCCACTCACTCCTCCCAAACAGAATAATCTGAACAGTCCCCACTCATTCCTCCAAAGCAGAATGATCTGGGACACAGTGTCAGTAGTGCCAAGACTGAGAAACCCTATTCTAGACCAATTCCTGATTTTGCTGATGAGGAAACTGTACAGTGAGGTGTGGAAACTTGCTCAGTCACACAGTTTATTTCATGCCCGAGTTCAAATCTTGATTTTCTATACTTTGGTTTTTGTCCTTTACCTGAAGATCTGTAGGAGATGACAATATAGCAAGAAAAATAACACCAAAATATAAATATAAAAGAATAGCACTTTATAGTTCAGTGTATGTGCTTGATTGCAATAAATAATTCTCTGTTAACCAGCACACTAATTGTAACACAAATTAAAATATAGTATTCCTGTTTGCAAAGAGCTGTTTAGGTGGAAAGACTGACTGAGAAATAAATAATTGTGAATCAATAAGTAGTATATTAAAATATTTATACAGTGCTATGTGAGTACAGATGAGGGAGGAAGCCATTAAGCCTGGAGGTGGTGTGGGGAGAAGTGGGATAAGCTACAGAAGAGGCAACATGTGATCAGGGTCCTGGAGAGAAAACTGTGGTCCTGAAGAGAAGGGGGAGAAGGGCATTCTGGGTAGAAGTAACAGTATGGTAACAGGCATGGAGGGTTCAATGTACGTTAGTATATTCTAATTAAAAATTAGCAATTTGCCTACTTGAAGTTATTTGAGAGCAAAGGATGAATGAGGGGAAAGCAAGCCTTTCACTCACAAAGATTTCCGCTCATGTGCCACAGTTGATACTTCATTGTAAGAGGTCCATTCTTTTTGGATTAAAAATTGCCCTTTCAAAAAAAAAAATTGCCCTTTCCCTGCCATGATCTCCAGGGAAGAAATGTGTCCAGGTACATTGTGTCTCCACAGGACCTTCAGGGGACAAATATATATCCAACTGCTTTTCTTTATGAAAATAAAAGTGACTCATGAGGTGTAAGACTCCAGAGGGTTGAAGAGGTAGGAATGGCACCAGCAGGGGCTTGAAAGAATAAGAAAAATTTGGGACGGAANCCGCTCATGTGCCACAGTTGATACTTCATTGTAAGAGGTCCATTCTTTTTGGATTAAAAATTGCCCTTTCAAAAAAAAAAATTGCCCTTTCCCTGCCATGATCTCCAGGGAAGAAATGTGTCCAGGTACATTGTGTCTCCACAGGACCTTCAGGGGACAAATATATATCCAACTGCTTTTCTTTATGAAAATAAAAGTGACTTATGAGGTGTAAGACTCCAGAGGGTTGAAGAGGTAAGAATGGCACCAGCAGGGGCTTGAAAGAATAAGAAAAATTTGGGACAGAGGTGGCAGGCACAAGATCAGCATGCCTTATTCCTAGTGTTGTGAGTGGTTCTGAATGGTACTCTTGT
>NW_027529573.1:8094321-8123745 GCF_008692635.1 Crocuta crocuta | reverse complement strand
GTGGCAGGCACAAGATCAGCATGCCTTATTCCTAGTGTTGTGAGTGGTTCTGAATGGGTACTCTTGTGGTATTTTCACAACCAAAATTTTTACAATTTTGGAGGTGTGTATTCTTATTTTATTGTCAGTATATTTTTCTGATGTAGTTGGCTAGACAGGCATTAACACATGTTACAATATGACAAGGGGTTTTTCTTCCCTAGTCTGGTCCCTCAACCACAGACTCCTGGCTGTACAGACCCTGTCGGTCTGGTAGTTTTGTTCAAAAGTACAGTCAACATTATACATGGGAGACATTCCTTAACTTTTACTTTGTAAAATGCAGAAAGGATCAGAGTCACCATTACTACAGCTGGGTCATTTTATGAATCACACAAAAGACCCTTCTGGAAGACCACTTAGAAAGGCACTCCTTTCTCCTTGCTCTAGTAATACCTGGTAGGATAACTGGCCATGGCTACTGGCTTGGTGAAAGGAACACGAAGTGGATTTCAGCCCAGTTTGCATCCCTTCTACCACATGCTCTTGTACAGAACAAAAACTGTATTATTGTGTGCAGGGATGCTGGAAAGGATAAAATGAAAGACATAATCCATATGGTAGATTAGTCATATACACTTAGTGTAATTGCACATGCTGAAAGAAAGATCAAATGTGTGTATGTCTGTGGGTCTATTTCTGTGTGTTCATGTGTGTCCGTAGAGCTTTATCTGCTATTACTTCTCAACTGACCTCTCTCAGAAGGTGGAAAACATCTGACCAGATGTAGCTCTGGTGAATTCCTCCATTCTGGTCTGTCTACTGCCCACATCAGCATGCTTTGTTGCTTTAACCAGGGCCTATATTACTACCCCAAGGAATTCCTCTGTCCTCTGCAATCACCTTCTGTGGAGGGTATCTTTATGAATTATGAATCTAGGCTTAACCACAGCATTTACATTCCCATTATATTACAAAACCCATTCTTTGCATACACATCTACCCTTTATGTCTACATGGTGCTTCAACACTGTCCTTCTCCACACCAAACTTATTCTGTTCTCATTCACTGTGGGTTGTGAGGATGTATTGCATACAACTTCGTTTGATTGGTGAAGAGTTTCTAGCTTATGTGGGCTCTGGGGCTGGCTCCTTACATATAGACCCCGTTCTATAGACTCTATAGATCCCACTCTTTCTCTAAACAGACTGTTCTTTCTCAAGCCACATGGGAATTTACTGTGTCATCCAATGAGTATTTGAAAATTGACTATGTGCCAGGTCCTGAGCTAGTCTCCTTAACGTCTGTCTGTCTTTCCCTACCTGTCTTGTGTGGTTCCTCAGAATGGACAGGAGGAGTAAAGGAAAGGTTTTGCATTAAAATTCAAGGAATTTTATCACCAGGTATTCTTTGATCTCAAAGTTAGCAAGTAAATTATACATATTTCTTTTTTCTGCATTTTTGTAATAAAACACCATTAAAAAAATCAAAACACCAAGGTATTGCAATAATGCTCACTGTTGGTAGATCAAGTGACTGGGCAGGGAGTTGCATTATGCCATTACTTCTCTTAGTGTGTGTTTAGATAATGCATTATACTTATTTCAGTGCTTCCTACTTTCCCAGTACTTTACACTGGTCATCTGAAAGCTGTAATAAATAGTTCCTCTGCTGAGCTTCACCTCCTTGAATACAGCATGTTGATTAGTCCCACCCAATAGGTAGGTATGAACTTCTATGTGATTATTTTCCCCGTCTTCTGATTTACATTCATTCTTCTCTTCCTTTGATGTTGAGTAAGAACTTTATTTCTGTTTTTACTTTGATTTCTCCTTAATGTTTTATAAGATGTGTTCAGGTTTCTCAGTTTTTATACCCTGTTCAGCCGTTTTAAGTGCCTTAAAACTTTTAATTTTTGCTTAGATAAATAAATATTCAAAATGTTTGAAAAATGAAACAATATAAAATGCTTTAATAAGTAAACAAATTCATAAATATTTATATATTTTAATGTAACATATTAAATTCGAAATAGGATTTAAAACTGTAACTTTATATATGTAGATAAGGATAATTTTGCAAAGAGTAAGAAAATAAATATACAGAAAATCATATTGCTTTTGTAAACAGTCACAGTCAACATGCCATTTCAGTGGTTAACTTTTATGAATTTGTATTTATGGACTTCATCAGGATCAAAATATCTTTACATGTAAAGATTTTTGTTTGATATCAGTTCTCCTTCTCTGTAAGAGATGGCAGGGCAGGCAGGTTTGTAGATTATTTTAGTCTTCCTGGCCAGAGGTAATAATATACTACTTAACATTGTATAAAATGATCCTTTTCTTTTTCAAATTGAGTGAATATTGGGAGACAGTCCTTGATATTCTTGACCTATTAAAACGTTAAATGTTGAGTTTAAAGATTTACGTTTCAATCAGGCAGCTCAAGTGGAATAAAATTGAAAAGCAAAATGAATTATATGCCTCCTTCAGTCAGTTTTATACCTTAGAACAGGGTCCTTGAATTGCCATATGGGCTTAGTGAAATGCCTTCTATGTCTTGAATCAAGAGGATTTTGACCTCAGGAAACATGGCCCTTCCATTTGAACCTGGCACAGGATGAGTTTTAATAGTCAATTAAAGGCCATTTTATCTGAAGGTAAAGAATTTAACAACAAGAAAAAAAACAAGTTATAATACCAGTTATAATATCATCCACTTTAAAGTTATTAACAAAAGAGACAAAGGAGAAGAGGAAACAATTACTTATTTAATAACTATGTAAAGAATATTGAATATATAAAAGGATTTCTGGCAGGGACTAAGGGCAGTGGGAAAGTCAGAACACTTTCCTCCCCTTCATTCTTTCTGTCAGTAAAATGGGGATGAGATGCACATCTTATAGGGTAACTATGGGAATTAGAGCTAATACATTAAAAAATATTTGGCACTCAAAAAATATAACTTTGGCTGTTATTACTATCAACAACAATGAATGTACGCTAAGGAGTTTTCACTTTTTCTTTAGCCAGTGATGATCCATTTGAGGCTTTGAGCAGGAGTAACTACTGTACATACTTTGGCTGAAGCTCCTCATGGGAATAGCTTACAGGGATCCGGAACTAGAGGTGGAAGACAAATGAACTAAGATGAACTAGGATATGGCGGTGGGGTTACGGAATTGGACTAAAGAAAGGAAGGATGGAAGAAATATTACGGTCATAGAATCAAAGGTATTGTGGCTACTTTGGCAGGACCAAGGGGAAGATTGAAAGGATGGCAAACACATTTACAGGAACAGAAACGCCGTATCAGGAGTGGGTATTCGGATCAAAGAAGAAAGATGAATGAGTTGTGATTCAGACACCAGACTTGGAGCTCAATAATGGCACTCGTTGGCTGCTAACAGTCATTTTCCCGCAGGGTAGAGCATCATCAGGAGAGAATTCCCATATTTGTCTTGCGTGAATTCAGAAAGCTTGTGTGTATCCTGGGAGATGATACTTTTGGAGTCACTCTGCAGACTTGGTGGGAAGATGGTAGAAAGTCTGTCTCTGAGCCTGTAACATTCTGCCTCACTAGGTTCTGAGAAATTCAGGGTCTTTTAAAGCATTGCCTGGAGCACTGGATGACACCTCATATTTGCCTTGTTTCACAAAGAAACAAAACACAACCTTCCTTAATGGTGCCATTGCTTTTATCCATATTATTACAGCTATTGATTATCTTACTTATTTCTTATCTTAAAATATAGCATTTCTATTGTGCTTACAGAGTTGTTGGCTCAAACTGTTTCTGAGAAAATGCCCAAAACCGACTTTGAGAACTTACCTAGGGACTTATATGAAGGACAGATCCTATGTAGGAAACAGCATTATATTTGTAAGTAATGAGAAAGAAAATGTGAATGGATGTATCTATAAGTAGAGTGTGTTTTGATTGGTGGGAGACACATTAAAACCTAGTGAGAACATTCAGTTTATAAATTTTGTTATGTTTATTTATTTCATAGAGGGGGTGAGGAGCAGAGAGAGAGGGAGACACAGAATCTGAAGCAGGCCCAAGGCTCTGAGCTGTCAGCATAGAGCACGATGCAGGGCTCGAACTCACCAACTGTGAGATCATGACCTGAGCCGAAGTTGGCGCTTAACCGACTGAGCCACCCAGGCACCTGGAGAACATTCAGTTTAAATATTCAATTTTTATTATCTCCATTCTTTTTTTTTTTTTAACGTTTATTTATTTTGAGAAAGAAAGAGACAGAGAGAGTGATCAGGGGAGGGGTAGAGAGAGGATGAGAGAGAGAGAGCTTGATACGAGGACTTGTGAGATCATGACCTGAGCTGAAATTAATAGTTGGCACTTAACCAACTGAGCCACCAGGCACCCCATCCATTGCTTTTAATAAGAGATGCCACAGAGGTGTTTGCATTGCTTATAAATTAATTTCAGCCACAGGCCAATCAGCTTTCAAATATGACAGCACTGCCTAAGAGAAGAGAACTTGTGTATATCTGTCTTTATATTTGTGTTGTGTGTTGTATGTCTGTGTGTCATGTGTACATGTGAGTCTGTCTGTGAGTACATACATATTCTTAGTAATGTCTATATCCTGTATTTTCAGAGAAAAATCTACAGAGAGTTAGCACTCCACATCAGTACTTCCATTATTTTTTGTTTTCCCTTTCAGTTTGAGCTATGGTTTATCCACATTCTTTATGGGCTGAATGTGCCTTGAGGCATTTACATCAAAGGAATACCTGTGTCATCAAACACAATCACATACACTGCTTCTAGCTGAACTGAAGGAAAAAGAAGATCTTGGATTATTACTGAAATACTCTCAGTTTTTCCTTTTTTATTTTAAAGGTGAGATATAATTTCTAAAACAGCGTTAAGCAAAAGTAGCCTCTCAAGATATTTAGTTTGGACTGTGTTTGGATATGAAGTGGAATGGTAACTCCGGCACAGTTTTACCTTTGAAACGAGAAAGCCTGTGGCAGTCTTTCCACTGATATTGTTTGATTTATGCTTTATTTCTTTGTCTCGTGGGCAATGAGAATAGACTGAAGATAAAGTGGTTCAACGACTGCTGTTGACAGTGCATTTAGCTGCACAGTGTTGCCTCCTTGTCCCTTCTATTACCTTGGATTCCAAATATGCTGCAGAAAGAAAGCTCATCAGATTGCTCTGCTATCATTTGATTAGTGGCCCTCAAACTTTAGCTGGCCTAATTTCTCTCTCTCTCTCTCTCTCTCTCTCTCTCCACCCACCTTCCTCTCTGAGGCAAAAGGAAGGTGGAATTGAGATAAAAACAAAAGACAAAGGGTGTATCACAGGCCTTCATAACTGTTCCACATAACAGTGAAATGTCAGTTTTCCTATGCCCGCCTTTCTACTTATTTTCTTACAAATAAGAGGTAAAGTGAGTATGTACAAATAAGTCAGAAAAAAAGACCGAAAGATCAAGGAAGAATTTCCTAATCGGGGAGACAAGAACTAGTTTTTAAAGAACACCAAGAAAGGGGTGCTTATCAGTTAAGTGTCCAACTCTTGATTTTGGCTCAGGTCATGATCTAACAGTCATGAGATGGAGCCCTGCATGCTCAGGTCATGATCTAACGGTCATGAGATGGAGCCTCTGTGCTTAGCATGGGGCCTGCTTGAGATTCTCTCCCTCCCTTTCCCTGTGCCCTTCCTCAGCATGTGTGTGCACTGGCATCTCTCTCTCAAAAAATGCAGATAAATAAAAATGAATTTTTAATTAAAAAATAAAGAATGACATGGTTTGGACCTAGCCAAGTGGTATTAATAGATATTTAAAAATTACAAATATTAGTTGATCCAAATTTCCAACATTGACATGCAAATTGAATCATTAATCAGCATACTTTTTTTGAAATTTAAAAAGTTTTGTGAAACAAATCTCAAAATAATGTTTAAAAATCATAGGTAAATGATGCATAAACCAACAACTCTAGTTTTGCCACAGTTTTCACAAAAATGGAATAGGTTGATTCTGAAACTCAGAATGATAAGCTGAATTAAGATGCCAAGCGATATTCAACAGCATATTTTTAAGCAGCAGGTATGTGAGCTCTTAGAAAGCGCCAGTATCCTGCCAAGGTTCTCTTAAAACAAAAACAAAAACATTGAAAAGGAAGAAAGAAATCAATCTGAGTCACAATTATTTCTGTTTTTAATTCGCTTTTAAAACATAAAAATCCACGTGTTATCACATTCACCCTGAATCATTTGTTCTATAAATATTTGTTCAGGACCTACTCAGTCTTGGGAACTGTTCTACTTGCTTAGGATATATTGATAAAACTGACCAAGCTCCTTACCTTCATGGAGCTTTTATCGCTCCAGTAGTGGATCCCAGGGGCTCCCACGGCCTTATTTAGTAGTCATTGCCTGGGACACATTGGTCTCAATAGTACATTGCATATGGCACTATATGAAGGTGAACCGGGAGGCAGATAAAATTTTCATTTGCTGCCCTATCCATTTGTTTTTTGCTTGGTTTGGTTTGGTTTGGTTTGGTTTGGTTTGTTTGGTTTGTTTTTGCCATGGGCAGGCTTATCAGGCCTCACAGAAGTGCTGGGTCAACTAAGGAAAATTAGTGTATAGGACAGAAGAACTTCCAAACAATATACTAAGTATGATTGCTAAGTTAATGTGAAAAGCACCCAAGGAAAAGGCCCTTCATTGATTTCCCTCCTTACCAGCCTTGTTTCCCTATCCCCGTCCTCCTGGAGGCTCAGTGCTTATCCATATGGCCTATGTATGAACAACAACAAAAAAGGCTGCCCCTTCTTCTGGGTGATGAGTAGGGTTTAGAAAGTAGGGAGTAGGGAGTAGGGTTAGAGTAGGGTTTAGAAAGCAGAATGAGGGGGGCGCCTGGGTGGCTCAGTCGGTTAAGCGTCCGACTTCGGCTCAGGTCATGATCTCCCGGTTTGTGGGTTCGAGCCCCGCATCAGGCTCTGTGCTGTCAGCTAGCTCAGAGCCTGGAGCCTGTTTCGGATTCTGTGTCTCCCTCTCTCTCTGACCCTCCCCTGCTCATGCTGTCTCTATCTCTCTCTCAACAAAAAATAAAATGTTAAAAAAAATAAAAAAAGAAAGCAAAATGAGGGCAGGATTCAACCCTGCTTGCACCTGGCACAACCTGCTCCTCCCTAGATTACAGACTTGTTCTTCCTCCAGTGGCACATTTCCAAATATGTAAAACCTTGGATTATGAGTAACTTGTCCAGTGAGTGTTCTGCAAGATGAGCAAAGATTTCTAATACATTTTAACTTGATAAATGAGTGGTATCTTGCAATACGAGCAGTACGGGACACTGAACGGTACCCGATCATAACTAAACCAATGGTTCTTGAAATTAGCTTTGATATACAAGTGCTTTGGATTACAAGCATATTTCCAGAATGAATTATGCTCTGAAATCAATGTTTTATTGGTATGAGTTATACACTCTGAAATAGGGCTCAGGATTTCAGCAGGACAATCCATAGTGACCTCTGGCCAGACAGACATCAAAAGCTGCCTAGGGAAGCTCTAGAGATTTGTTGCACAAAAGTGTGCATATAGTTAACACTGTTGTGCTGTACTCTTAAAATGGTTGAGATGGTGAATTTCATGTTATGTGTTTTTTTACCACCCTTCTGATCCTTTGGTGAGTTATATTGTACTTCCTTTGATTTTTGTTAGTGAAGAGAGGGCAGAAGATCTGGCACTTCTCTTGACACTGGTTTCTCCAGCCAACTCATGGTACCATGACCTCTGCATAGGGCTTCCTAAGAGAAATGTGGGTTAGGCTACATGATGAAGGCATGGCTTCACCAAACTAAAGCAGCAGCAGCAACAGCATGGCCATGAGAAACTACTGAGGGATTCTCAGGTGGCTAGAAGCTTGACCATATCATTGCTAAGATATCCTGAGCCTGATATGATATTCATATCAAGGTACTTAAGGGATGGTGGTTCAGGAGGTGGGATCAACTTCGGAGATGATATGGAACATAAAAGTATCAATGCCTACAGAGTAAATATTGCTTAATGGACCTGAGCTAGAACCCACCTTCCACTCTAGAGAGCACATACTGGTGGACCTGAATCAGAAGAAGTTTATTATCCTGTCTGAGACCAAAGTCCTTAAGGTTGGAATGGGATTTTGGCATCTCATGAAGTCTAGGGTAGATGTGTTTATCCCTATTAGGTGCCTTAGGTTCCCAACACTGAGGTCATCTGGAATTTCTTGAGAGCCATTTAGCTTTAGAACTTCTGGATAATCCTTTGGGTCAGGTTTGATGCTTGGAGAATAATTTTGTCCATATAAAAGGAAAAAAGAAAAGACAGCAGATGTAACATCCATTTGTAGTAATTGTATCTCCCTTGCAGATAACAACATGCTTTGGTTTCTTCTGTGACACAATGTGAATTGCTTTTCAGATGAAGTTAACAAGAACATGTATTAACAAGTGTTTCATGATAGAAGAATTATCTCCTATCTTAATAGTAAAACCCTATAGAGATTAGAGGAATCATATTCAGTATGCTGTGGGTATATGAGAGACTTATAATACGCCTACCATAAATTTGACACTATTAATAAATTAATTATCAATGAAATTGGTTCATTAATTCTGAAAAGTTCAAATTTCCCTTGAGTCAAGAAAGTAACAGGGATAAAAAAAATGATCAGTCCCTACTTTCTCCTATCTTAGAAAGTTTGCTGCCTTTACCCATTAGTTTGATATAAAAGGAGAACCCACATAATTCAGGCTATGATTTAAACATGAAGCCTCTGGGAATGCATTGCACCTAAACATTTGACCTCACTTCTACCAAAGACATTATCCCTTACCTGTTGGAAATTACTTTCATTGCCTTCTTTGTTGGTTTATAAAAAATATATATAAGGTAATGCATACACATCTAAAAGTTACTATTATTATTGTACGTTGAGTGATAATAACATTGTATTAAAAAGGTTTTCTTTTCTTCTGAAATGTCTGATGCTTTCAGTGGGAAAGTTTCTAAATTGTCATCAAATTCTTAGGGCAACTTTCCCCCATTTCTTTTAACACTGCACAATACCTAGGGAAGGCAAGGCCGAATAAAATAGAATACCTATACGTGTTCTATAATGAGAAAATCGCCTAGGAACTAATATGTGACTTAAGAGATGAAGTATATAATTTAACTGCCCATTGGTCCAGAGAATTATGAATTATGAATTATGCCATATTGTGCTCCTAGTTGGGTCCAAAATCTCCGTCATTAAGCTCAGTACATATATTTTGTAGTCTGGTACTTTCTCAATCCTGCATCTAGAGATTGCTGCTCTATATATGAGCTTCAGATCATATTTTGTACCTCCTTTGCCTTACTGCTTAATAAATTGCTTGTAGGTAGGAATGGTATTATCTATACACAAATACATGTATTTCCTTCTTAAATACTATCTGGTAAAATAACTTTCTTATAATAATAGGTACTAAATAATTTTGGCTGCTAACGAAGTATCAGATCCTGTTAATATAGCAGTTCTGTTGAGTATATTCAAATCTGGCACTCAAGTCACAGAAAATTCTCATTTTTAGAAAATACGCTGTTACCATTGTATGTTCTAGTTTTCAAATTAATAAATTTGGATGAGGATGCAAAACAATACCAACTTTGTTAAGAAGATATTATGTAATACAATGGAAAATGTTTTCTGTTTTTATAATAATACTATATATACACTGAAGATGGATGCAACTTTAACTAAATTAGAAAAAAGAAGTCAGGAAAAGTGGAAATAGTCTTTATAGTAAAATTTCTTAATATTTCATCACTTTTCAAATGGACTCTCTGCAGTAGTCTTTTACAATGTAATTCTGGGTAGCTTTCTAAAAAGTAAATTACATAAATATTTAGGAAGGGTATATGTAGTCATTTATTCATTCATTCAGCTTACATTTTTTGAACACTCACTATGAGCCCTGCGCATAAAATGAGGAGCAGCATGGGCATGGGTTTATCACCAATAAAAGGCAGAATATATTTCATACATTTAATAAGCCAAAACCACAGGGCCAGCTAAATATGTGAGTGGATGGGCTGGGTTGAATTTCATTGTCTGAGGTCGAAATGTTGGTTGGATTTGTTTTGTTGGAGAGTGGGAATGTGAGATAGGATCATCATGCTCTCAGGAATGTGTATGAAGTTAACATAAATAGGCAGTTACCTGAAGTGTTGACTGAGCATCTAGAGTGATTAATAATTAGAGTATAGAAGGTTTCCAAAATTATCCTGATTAGCTGTATCGGCTTGGAGAGGTACTTATAGACCTCACAGTATCTCTGCACCCTGAAAACATCTAACCTGACTCCCACAGTCTTTCCTAACCATCCAACTAACTGAGCCCATTGCCTCTCCTCCTTTCTGTCTCAGAGCATACTATCCATTTCCTTTATCTCACTGGTTAAGATTTGTATTACATATTTGTTACATTTATTTCTTTAATGGTTTTCTCCCCCATGACTGGATTCTGATGCCATGAGAACAGGGACAATGTCTGCTTTGTTCACCTGGGTATACCCATTGCTCTGTATTCTGAATGGCACATGGACATAGTAAGGGCTTAGTCAACATTTGTAGAAGCTGGAAGGTGAGTTGCTAAATTAAACATCCAGTTGGTGGCTGATCTTTGTTATGTAGTTGAGAGTAATGTTATTCTGAATTATGATGCTGTTTTTTCCTCTGTGAACTTTAATATTTCTACAAAGCTGAAACTGCCTGTTATTTTGAAGATAGGAATTATACATTAGTATAAAGAAAATGAAGGTAAGTAACTGTGATAAAATAAAAAAGCCACAGTATAAAGTAAATGAATGGGATATTGTAACATTTATAAAGGTCCTTTTTAAAATAGATTGACTTTGATGTTTTCATAAGAAAAGTTTTCTGCCAAAGGGAAAGCGGAGTTACATGAGTGTCTTTCTCATGCCCTGAAGACTCACACGGTTCTCTCACTTGCTCCTCCATGAGTCCTATTAGTTTTGGAAAGACTGGATGGCTTTTTTTTTTTTTTTTTTTTTTTTACCAGATTTAGAGTGGGGCTCTCTTGCAGCCCTGCTGATTTCTTTGGCAACACTTTCTCCTGTCTTTGGAAGAGAATCTTTTCAGTTGCTCTGATGATCAAAAGTCATTTCTAAACATAGATTGCTTTCCCCTCACTGACATCAGTGTAGCTGTTGAGAGTTAGAACAGCGGTTTTGCACTGCAAGAAGAGAAATTGAAGTGAGGATGAGATCAAGTATTTAGATTCTGTATACCAGATTTCAATTTTATTATCTTACCCATTATATAAATGACTTTATCATCCAAATATGTATAAATGTTGCCTATTAAATGGATGTCCAGCATCAGTTAAATAGATGGTATAAGTTGTTCTCAGGACTTAGCATGTCACTCATTTAAGAAACTACTTCTTCATGAGCTGCACATATGTATTCACTGGCTCTATGCAGAGGTCTGGGTCTATTTATAGTAGAAAGGTACCTGGACTGATTGAAAGAGTATGAGGATGAGAACTGCAGGCCTGTCCAGTGTTCAGTCAGTCCTAATAGGAGCAGAAAGCATTCCTGAAGTAAAACCCCTACCATATGGGTTGTGCAGCTGAGTCTTACCGCTAATATAAATGGTAGTTTGTGTCTAGAAGATGAATATATGTGAGTTCTAGCATTTCCCACCCCCATCTACTTTGGTTCAATTTTGGGGACTGATCTTTTGACTCATTTTCCCTGCCTCTTTTCTCTTGGTGCTGAAGTCTTTCCCTGTACTTAAAGTCTAAGGGCATGGGACCTGACTTACGACTAAGCTCTCCGTTCCATTATCTCCTGGCTGGGTTAGAAAACCTGAATCTGCCTCAAGATCCCTCAGCCTCTGCCTAGATTTGCCTCTAATGCAAAGATTGCTCTGACCCATCGTGACATCAGCACCAACTCTGTAGCTTAGACCAGTACCTATGATGATACTTGTGAAATTTGTGTCATTAGCCCAACATGAAGCACAGTAGCATCCAGTGGGGTCTGATGGCCCTAGCCTCTTTCTCCAGATGACTTCTCTGGTTCTCTTGCCCATTTGCTTTGTGGTTAGCTTTGGGTCCCATCTAGTATGCCATCTCATATTGTGACAACTGATACCTCTCGGGTAAAAGGCACAAGAAAGGGAGGCTGGGGATCCTCATATTTGTGTCAGGGCTTGAGGCTTTAAGAATCCCAGGAGATATGCCCCTTTGCTTTCCTGCTTTAGTTGGTGGCTCCCTAAGAAGCTCTGTGGGACTAAGGGAAACTTCTGCATTTCTCTAGTGTTAAAGGGATGGAGTCGACTCAGTGTTGTTCACTGAAGATATTCATGTTTAATGCTAGCACCACTTTAAAGAATTAATGAGTCAGTCGTGAATGTGTAGTTTGTCTTTGCAATACAACTACCCTGAAGTACCCACTCTCTGGTCATTGCGCTGCCTCGTCTGGCTTTCTCCTGCTATGTGGTAGAGGTTAATAGCACATCATAGCCAGAAGGGGCCATCGAGAAGCCTTTGTCCAACACTCTCATTGCTTACATTTTATATTTTAGGGAATTGAGGCCCAGAATGTGAGTTGTAGAAGCTTTCATTGTAATTAGAAATTATGATTCCACTCCCACAATGATACCTGTCTTTCATATTTAGCATGCCATAATGTTCACTTTACATGAATTTTATCTGCGTTTAGATCATAAAAGAAAACATCTCTATCTAAATTGTCAGAATCCATCTTGCTATTCAAACATAAAATACAGGATGATCAGGCTACAATGATGAGTACAGAGAGTCGGTCTGGCTGTAAACCCTGGCTGTGTTACTGACTTCCATGTGATTTTAAGCAAGAATCCATCTGATGTTATTTCCCTTTTGCATATAATTGATACCATTTTTCAAGCATAGTTGTGCAGATTGATTGACAGAACTCGTCGTAAATACCCAAACTTTTTCTCAGCAACTTACCCAAGAATGCACTTTTCTTGCCTTACTGGCAGAAGGGCCAACTGGTGAATATTCATTTATATTTTTCTAATATCCTAATGTTAGTAATAAAAAGATAACATAAAACTTGGCATTGGATAAGGTCTGAGAGCTTCTCCTAGGACCTCATAGCTATGCTTATTCAGATATCTAAGAAAATCTAATCATCTAATTATAAAAGACTGTTTTCTGTCATTTGGTTTTTCATTTTTCTTCACTTCTTTTTCTCTTTGCCAATGCATTGTATTATGAAGCACCTTCTCCCCTAAATGCCTTAGAGAGTCTCTCCTATTCTTTTCCACAAAATCTCTATGACTCATAGATTTACAACACATCATTTATGGTTCCTCTTTCTTCTGTGCCTGGGAAATGCTCTTTCTGTCCAGAAGGAATTAGTTGCAATACAATAACTGAATAATGAGAGGCCACTGATGTTGCAAACAGAGTGCTCCTGAATCCAGCCTCCTGGACATTTCTCCATGTGCTTGGTGATGTGGGTCTGCAGGTATCCCAGAACAGGGCTATGGGACTGTGCTTATTTGGGCTTAAGTACACAAACCATATGAAATTTAGCCAGCAGTTGGATGTTAGAGTACACACACACACACAGACACACATTCTATTATATATTATACTCTACTATATACAACATATATATACATATACATGTGTGTATATACATATATATATATAAAATCCCTAATTTATACACACATTACTCAAGAGCAAATAAACAGTACCTTGAAGAACCGTAAATGGACTTGGATTTGTTCTTGTGATTTATAACTGGTGATTTATAACTGAACTTTGGGGACATCCTTATTGTCTACAGATAAGGGGACAAGAAGGATGAAAAAAGAATAGGTTTTGCCCTCCTCCATCTGAAGTTTGATAACCACAAGAAGTGTATACCTAGTTGATTTAAGTGCTAATGAGTTCCATCTTTCAGATTTGATCCCTAGGCCAACTAAATACATTGATTTTTCTTCAGAATGAGTCAGGCAAGAGGAGATACATCTTATTCTTGCTAAGAAAAAACTGTAAGAGCAGTAAACCATGTAGTGTTTTATGTCCTGTAAATATGGGGGGCATTTGTTTATTCTTACCCCTATGTTCATGTTGCTAAAGTAATATGAAAAAAATTAAGTTATAAAAATGATGGTTAGAAAAAGAAGAAAAATATGTAATACTTCAGACCACATTTTACGTTTTGAGTTTCCAATTATGGGTTAAAAAAATTCCTTAGCTATATAAAGTGAGTCTGCTTTAAATAGTCAAATTTAGGCAATCAGTTGTGTTGCTTATCTGCATTCACAAAGAGCAAATGGAAAACCGGAAGTGACTACATGTTGCTTAATTAGTCCAATTAAACACCTGCTTAAGACTTTCTGGCTCAGCAAAGTCTTGGCTCCTCAAAATCACCAGCACATTGCTAAAAATATAATTTTTGAAAGGTAAATATTTAATTTAAAAATTACTGAACTATTCTCTATATGTTTGAAAAAGTAAAGACGTGAATTATGCCTTCATAAAATGAACAGATTAGACAGAAATTAATGGTACTCTACAGGTATATTCAGTTTGGAAGTTTATAACAATATTTTGAGAAAAATAAAGTGCATAGCTAAAGAAAATTATGAGAAATTTCATAAACTACTTGGATAAAAGACTAGAGTTGTCACCAGGGGATCAACATTAATATTAAATTAATATTCTCCCATTTATTTAGTCTATCTCAGTGGATACAGGGAATACATTTCAAATATTTATATATAAGGCTCATCATGAACTACAAGTTAAAAACTTTATCAGCATATGGAATGTAAGAGTTTAAAATAACCTAGGATAATTTTTCATTTACAGCTGAAAAATAGAGGTCCAAAGAAATTAATTGACCTCACTATTACAAGCTAAAAAGTGATTGATCTGGGCTCAAGTTCAAGTAGTCTTACCTCATATTCAAGACTTTCTCCCCATTATTGTATGTTCACTATTTTTTTTTTCTTGGAACATATCCTTTGTTTCTGAGATAAGTGCCTAAAAAAAGTAACATATGTAACTCTCACCATGTTCATATGAGGTGTATATTATTACCCTCAACTTTAAAAATAGGAAACTCAGGGGGCACCTGGGTGGCCTAGTCGGTTAAGCGTCCGACTTTCGCTTAGGTCATGATCTTGCGGTTCGTAGGTTCGAGCCCCAAGTTGGGCTCTGTGCTGACTGCCAGCTCAGAGCCTGGAACCTATTTCGGAGTCTGTGTCTCCCTCTCTCTCTGACCCTCCCCTGCTCACGCTGTCTCTCTCTCTCTCTCCTAGAAATAAATAAAAATATTTTAAAAAAAATAGGAAACTCAGCCTCAGATTCAGTAATTTCTCACCCAACCAAGGAATGGCAGTCTCCAAAACTTGTATTCTTTCCACTGCCCCATGCCGCTGTCTTTGCTGACATTTCATTCTGCAACATTGTGTTAGTACTCATCATCTACACCCCATTTTGCAGTTTCAAAAATGCTAATACAGGTTTTAAAGAGAAATGGTATTCTGAATTAGAAAATGAGCTGCTTTCTTTCTTGTAAATTGTCCAAATAAGGGTTTACAAGAAGTATCTTGACAGGATAATTACATCCTGCTCATTTTCTCCTTTATTTAATCTACGATTCCCTAGAACCTTGAAGCCTTTTAGAAGTGATACTTAAGAACTGCAGCTAGACAATATGGCAGGGCATTCAGGTGGAATGCTGGCATGCTATCCAGAGAGATGACCCTACAGTAAAATGTCAATGTTGCTTTTTTCCAAGTCATTGGCATTGTACCAGAGATTTTTAGTTTAATGGGAGAACAATGATATATTCTTACATGTGAAAATTAGAAAATGTCATTAGATGGTATAATTATTTCCTTGAGAAAGAAGGGAACATTTTCAAAAAGGGATACCATGCATACCATAATGAAATTGTATAGCAACATTTATTTTCTAGCTATAAAATATGGTTGATTTTGCTTTTAGAATTTTATACTGTATATAAAATGAGGCAGATATGTGTTGAACATTATTTTAGGGGAATAACTGCCAGTGTCAGACAATTAAAACCAGAATTATTCTTTTAAAAAAATTTTAATGTTTTATTTATTTCTGAGAGAGAGAGTGTGTGTGAGCAGGGCAGGGTCAGAGAGAGAGGGAGACAGAATCTGAAGCAGGTTCCAGGGTCTGAGCTGTCAGCACACAGCCCGACGCAGGGCTCAAACCCACGAACCGTGAGATCATGACATGTGCCAAAGTCGGACGCTTAACCGAATGAGCCGCCCAGACGCCGCAAAACCGGAATTATTCTTCTTCATTGGGTTTATGACCTCTGGCAGGCAAATTTCTCAATGCTTTAGTGTCCTTTTCTGAATAATTGGGATGATACTTTCATTTCCTCATTTTCACAGACATAGTCTATGTGTATGAAAAGCTGGGCATATTTAGAGAGCACTTATTTAGGGTTCTATGAAGGAAAGCACATGGTGGCATTATTAACCATGATTTGTTTTGATTCTAGAAACTAATCAACGATAGGAAAAAATGAAATTTTAGCAGGATTATTTTCCTTTTTGTTTTTGGAAGAGACCATTTTAAAGTATGCTAGTGGGGAAACACTATTTTCCTAGAACTCAGTAGGTTTTGTGTTGCATGTATCATCCACAAGTGGCTTGCATGTATCATTCCCTTTACATGAGACTAGTAATGTTGCTTCTGTTCCAAGAAAAACTAATGGCTTATGTACTTTTTCATTTTAGTGTTAATTTCAAATATTATATATTTTTAGTTTACTAAGAATATAAAGCTCTTTATCAGTAGTTACAAAAGATAACTTGAAATTTACATTTTAAATATATCAAAGTTACTAGGATCTAGAATTTGACACAGTATTTTTAAAATATATGTCACATGACAAAATATAAAAAATCAAGGTAGCATGGTAGGAATTGTAGCCTATATTTTATTTTCTGTGTGTGTGTGTGTGTGTGTGCAGGCACGTGTGTGTGCGTGCGCACGCAAGAAAAAGAGTGAAGAGGGGTGTGAGAGAAAGAGAGAATAAGTTTATTGGCTATTACAAGCCAGCTCATGGAAAGAGCCTAAATGTCCATCAACTGATGGATGGATCAAGAAGACGTAGTTTATCTATACAGTGGAATACGACATGGCAATGAGAAAGAATGAAATATGGTCATTGTAGCAACATGGGTGGAACTCGAGAGTGTTATACTAAGTGAAATAAGTCAGGCAGAGAAGGACAGACACCATATGTTTTCCACTCATATGCAGAACAGGAGAAACTTAATAGAGGACCATGGGGGAGGGGAAGGGGAAAAATGGTTGGGGAGTGGGAGGGAGGCAAACATGAGAGAATTCTGAATACTGAGAACCAACTGAGGGCTGATGGGGGTGAGGCAGAGGGGAAGGGGGGGTGATGGGCGTTGAGGAGGGCACTTGTTGGGATGAGCACTGAGTGTTATATGGAAACCAACTTGATAATAAACCATAAAAGAAAAAAAAAAAAAGAAATGCGAATTCTAGGGCCCCACCCCAGAGCTGGTGGTTCCAAAATTCTGGGATTGAGATCCATCAATCTGTTTTTTTGTTTTTTGTTTTTGTTTGTTTGTTTGTTTTTTTAAGTAGGCTCCACGCCCAGGGTGGAGTCCAACAAAGGACTTAAACTCAGGACCCTGAGATTAGGACCTGAGCTGAGATCAAGAGTCAGACACCTAACTGACTGAGCCACCTGCACACCCCTAGCAATCTGTATTTTTAAAAGTGTTTTGTGGGTGTGAAATGGTATGTCATTGTGGTTTTGATTTGTTTTCTTACCAATGGCTAATAAAAGTTGAGCTTCTTTTTCTTTTTTTTTTTTTAATAGTTTATTGTCAAATTAGTTTCCACATAACACTCAGTGCTCATCCCCACAAGTGTCCTCCTCCATGCCCATCCCCCCCTCCCCCCACATCCATCAGTCCTCAGTTTTTGTCAGCATTCAAGAGTCTCTCATGGTTTGCCTCTCTCCCTTTCCCCCACCATTTCCGCCCTTCTTCTCCCCCTTGTTCCTCTGTCAAGTTCCTCCTAATCCTCCTATACGTGCAAACATATGATATTTGTCCTTCTGTTGAGCGTCTTTTTCAATGGGGGGAATATTTAATGGCTATTACAAAAAGCTTGAGAAAATGTTCAAATCATTTTTATTTCATAAGATGAGGTTTATATCCCTACCTTCTTGCTGGAGAAATTTCTTTATATACATTTAAAGTATTAGGTAAAAATAAATTAATACCATGTATGTTTGCTTCTTTGAGAACCAGCATAATTTATGCTAAAATCTCCTGGTCTGTATTAGAATTGGGTGTTTCATTCTTTTAGGTTACTGTAATTTTTCTGTTTCATCATTATTAATTTTGAAAGTTTCTTCAGGGACAACTGTTACATTTAGCATATGAAATAAGAAGAGACAGAGTATGTTGATAAAGTAATCAAATACCCATGTTGTAACTTTGATTTCACTGATGCTCTTAGACTTCCTTATTAGAAGTGTTGAGTCTAGGAATCCTGTTATCTTTCTTCTCATCTCCAATGTTTCCTGTGTGTGGTTGATCTATTTCTGAATAACTTTTTCTGATTCTGCAAACTCATTACTGTGTTTTTCTGTACCCACTATTCAAGCTGATTGATACCCATCCCCCAGATGTCCACTGTGTGGATTCAGTGACAGTAGGAAGTGTAGTAGCTTGTGTTTAACCACCAGGCCTATCTGTGCAGTGGTGTTGTGTGTTCATTTATTCTGTGGGTTTTGCATATCATTTGGTCTAAGGAAAGAGATAATTTAAGATGCTTGTGAGTGACAGAAGAAGATGCATCATTGGCAAGAGCTAGGTAAAAACTTTAATAGGTAGAAAATCTGGCTGACAGTGAGGTGCACCCAGGCAGAAGGTATTGAGGGAAATATCCTGACATTTGGGATATCTTCAAGCAAAGGGACAGTACTTCCTTAAAGTGCTTTCAAATTGAAAAGGAGGAGGGCAGGGCCACCTGGGTGGCTCAGTTGATTGAGTGGTTGAGCGGTTGAATTTCCAACTCTGGCTTTAGGTCATGATCTCATGACTAGTGAGGCTAGTGAGTTCGAGCCAGGCATTGGGCTCTGTGCTGATAGCTCAGAGTCTAGAGCCTGCTTTAGATTCTGTGTCTCCCTCTTTCTCTATCTACCTCTCCCCTACTCATGGTCCGTCTGTCTGTCTCTCTCTCAAAAATAAATAAACACTTAAAAAATTAAATGCTGAAAAGGAGGAGGGCAAATATTTGTCTTATAACTTTATTCCAGCTATTCACCACCAAATGTAGTTTATTTCTTTAAGAGCTAAATGAAATATTCAGATGAAGTTCTCTCAGGTAAGAGAAATCATACCTGCCTCCTCCATAAATCAAGTAAGAGTAAAGTCAACAAGGAGCATTTAATGAGAGTGTTTATAGACACAGTGGGTTACAAAACTAATGATTATATGTACCTATATCTATAGACTTATTAAACGATATCTGTGCTAATGTCAAAGTTTATAAAAAGCATTTATTGGCTTCCTTGAAATTTCATGTTTAATAATTCTTTGATTCACTAAAATTGGATCTTAACCTGAGAAGAACTTTGAGCGCTGACTTGAAAAACATTAGATTTGTGATTTCAGTGTCTGTGCTGTTTTCTGGTATAAAAAATATACCATTGAGAGTCAATTTACTTATTCCGAGGTCATTGAAATGTTTTGAAGAATGGCTTCTCAGAACTGTAGAAGAGGGGGGTGCCTGGGTGGCTCAGTCGGTTAAGCATCTGACTCCTGATTTCAGCTCAGGTCATGATCTCACAGTTTGTTGGTTCAAGCCCCATTTCAGGCTCTGTGCTTAAGTACAGAGTCTGCTTGGAATTCTTTCTCCCTCTCTGTACCCCTCCCCCATTTGTTCTCTATTTCTCTCTCCAAATACATGAGAACAAGCTTTTTAAAAAAAAAAGGACTTTAGGGGCGCCTGGGTGGCTTAGTCGGTTAAGCGTCCGACTTTCGCTCAGGTCATGATCTCGCGGTTCGTGGGTTCGAGCTCCCCGTCGAGCTCTGTGCTGACTGCCAGCTCGGAGCCTGGAGCCTGTTTCAGTCTGTGACTCCCTCTCTCTCTGACCCTCCCCTGCTCACGCTGTCTCTCTCTCTCTTTCCTAGAAATTAAAAAAAATTTTTTTAATAAATAAATAAAAAATAAAAAAAGGACTGTAGAAGAAAAAGAACTTCGCTCTTTTAGTTAGTTAATTAATTAATTATTTTGAAAGAAAGAGAGTGGGGGAGGGGCAGATAATCTCAAGCAGGTTCCACTCTCAGTGCAGATCATGAGAGATCAGGACCTGAACCTAAATCAAGAGTTGGATGCTTATTTGACTGAGCGAACTTTCTCATATGGAAAATGGGAATTTGTATCCCACTATTCATAGAAAGAAGTGTGTAACAAAATGCATGAAAAGCGGAAGACTGAAACCCAAATATTTATTTACCAAATGTTTAAGTACAAATATTGTAAAAGTATCCAAAACCAGTAATATATATATGTGTGTACATATATACATATATATATTTGTATGTGTATGTGTATGTGTGTATATATTTATAGTGTATGTTATTTATTTTTCTAAACAAATGGGCATTCCTAAACTAATATAATACATGCATTATAAAATATAAACAGATATTTTTAAATAATGATGTAAACTTGTAAAAACAACATTTTATTTTAACTATAAATAATGCAGTGATATAGTTAATATTACCTGCTATAACAGATAAACCTCAAAATCTCAGAAGCTTAATGTAATAGAAATTTTCATCTTATTAAATAATACCCAATGGGTCTTTCTGTTCCATGGGTCACTCTCTTTCAAGAGCAAACTTACATTCTTTGACTCCTTCCATCTTGTGGCTTTATCCCTCTTCAAAAGCTGGTTTGAAAATTGTCCACTTGGGAGAATAATCATGGAAGGCGATTTTAACAGAGCAGATTGAGAAGAGCACACACCACTGATGCTCACATTCTTTTTGCTAGAATTCAACTGACCACATCAAATCCAAGGGAAGCTGTTAAATAGTGTCTCATCTTGTGACCAGAAGGAAAAAAAATGGGTTTGGAAGCACCTATCAGTCTTCTCCACTAACAAAATAAAGATAATAAATAAATGATACTACTTCTCACTAAAAATAAACACATAATATATAACTAAAATGGCTAAATATTCTGTAGGCTGAACTTTTTTTTAAAGTTTTGCAAATCACACTTGCTTTAGACTATCATCAGCTAATATCTCAAGGAAACTGGGATGAGATCCATCATTAGTAATAATGGATGTAAATGCATAATTCAACTTGCAGCTGTGATGTGATTGTCTTTTCCTCAGACTCCTATGTAGCTGACAAAGAGCTAGTATTAAGAGTAGGGGTAGGGTCAGCTCTTTATTTTCTTATAGTTCACTTGTGTTTGCATTTAGTATTATCTTCAAGCTCAAGTTTCTTTGTAAGATACTTTTAAGTCTCTGGTTAATTTTATGAGAGAGAGAGAGAGAGAGAGAGAGAGTTTGAAAGTCAATTAATATAATCCTCAAGTCTACTTATCTAGGTTTACATAAAATGTAAGGCTACTAATACCTATTCCTTGGATCTGTGAATCGCTACCCTTTCCTCAAAGTAGCCCATTTATCAAATGTGGCTCAGTGCTGTCTGATGTACAGATGGGGTGATAGTGCTAGTGTAAGTCCTTATGTGAAACATTAGTCTGGCTTAATTCTTAAGGAAAAATAAGATAAAAACGGAGAGGAAAGCAAACCATAAGAGACTCTTAAAAGCAAACTGAGGGTGCTGGAGGAAGGTGGGTGGGGTGATGGATTAAATGGCTGATGAGCCTCCTTAAGGAGGGCATTTTTCCAGATGAGCACTGGGCGTTATATGTAAGGGATGAATCACTGGGTTCTACTCCTGAAGCCAAGACTACACTGTATGTTAACTAACTTGAATTTAAATTTTTTAAAAAAAGTATTTTTAGACAAAAAAACAATGTAGAGTCCTGATATTTTTCTTGTATCCCACTTATTGTCTATTATCCCCCCATAGATGGTGGACATTGTTGGAGTCTATTTATCTTAAAGAAAGAAAATATGGAATCAAGTGCCTTTGTCAATCAAATACTGCAGTAAAAAGACTTCATGGATTTAGAGGGGATGGAAGTTTTGGTTAGCTGACTCCTTTAGCTAACATAGTGTTGACTGAAAAATATTTTTTGTCTATTGTGGTTTCAGATGTGTTTCTACTCTGTCTTAGAACAGTCTGGTTTCGTTTTCTTTCATTTTATTTTAACCTTCATAAATGCAAAGCAGTGAATCATGGACATAGTTTAGTCATTCTTTTATTTTTGGTGACATTCAAAACAGCATGGGATTTCCTCAGATGGATAATGATGGTTAAAACATTTAGGACTTTTAGAAACAGAAATGGCTTCTTACTCACTTAAAATCCCCAACTCTGATGCTCTTTCAGTGAATGTCTGGCATTGTTTCAGTGTCTTAATTTCAAGCTTCATTTTTCATTGGTCATAAATAGACACTGAAAGTTTTGCAGTTTCTAGGAAAACCTAGGTTGTCAGTAGATCCTTTCAAGAAGTTTGTATCTCGTGATTGGCTTTCTCGTGTTTTATCAAATCAAAGATGCCATTGATTAAAAGATATATATTTAAGTGCCTCTAGGAAAAGAAATAAAATATCAAATATGTCTTTTGAAATGACATGGATTGTAGAACTCATCCTTATTTCAAATACCATAAAAGTGTGGGAAAACAAGCATATGTAGAATCAACAGAATACAATATTGAAACAAAGATAGAATGAGACTTAACAGGAAACATAAGGTAATTGAAAGTAGATATGAGTACAAATAAGAGCAAAGTTTGAGACTAATACAGTACTCATACAGTAATAGTAATTATTAAACTTTCTAGCAAGGACCACAAATTTGGGTTTAATTTTTTTAGTTCAAAACACAATGGAAACATTAATTTATTATATAATTTAATGTCCACAAAATAAAGTCAAACCAGTTTGTAAGGAGAAACTGAAATATTCTTGGTACTAAAATCATACAGAAATTTCTCTTTATAGTATGGAGAATGGTATCTTCCATCAATAACCCTGCAGTATACACAGTGAGTTCCTAAAACTCTTTGTGGTAGTATCTCTCCGTTGAGGTAAGTGATATCACCCCATGGCAGTAAAAACAATTCTACTAGTCTCCAGTATAGTACCATTTATCTCTTTGCTTTTCTTCTTTAATTTAGAATGGTTCTGATTTTATTATAGGTGGAGAGAGAATGGACAGAACTTCCTTCAAGCAAACTAGGTGCTGTTTCTCTCAGACAAGGTTTTGTGAGGCAGTGAATCTAGACTATACTCCCCAGAGGCTATGAGAAATGGAGCTTCCTGGGCTTCTACATAAATATGAGACAGCATGCCTTACTAGAGAGTGAGGAAGATGTTAGTTTAACATCTCTGAAAGAAAATTGAGTTTCTCATGAAGAACATATACCTAAAGAGAAGACTACCCTATTTCATCTTGCCTTACAGACAGTACTGAGATACTTCTTAGAAAATGTTTGAGTCACTTCTTAACTACAAGATGAATGGATGATCTAGCACTCAATTGTACTACTTCATAAATAGCAGCCACTATCGTCTAGAAAAAAATTAATATAATATAAAAAATTAATAGGTATAGTTTGGTTCTAAAAATAGCTGATACCCTACTATAGAATGTCTGTTTTGGGGTTAATTCTACTTTTTGGTATCACATCCTTGAAAATTAAATACTGGAGAAATGTGTACCAAAGTAACTGAGTGACAAGGCTTGCCTTGTGATTTTATTTAAAAGTTGAAGGTGAGTCTACAAGAAATAATTTAAATGGAACACATTATAGATTGGCTTTATTTATAGCAATAATTAACTAGTAGTTGTTCAGGTCTATTTCAGAGTAAATAAATAAATCATGACCTTCAAAGTTTAAGAATGCTTGTTTCCGAGTGTATCAGTGAGCATGTATCTAAATTCTGCACTGTCAATATCACAGAACGGTGAGGAAATTTCAAAGAAAAAGAGACAATAATTCTCTATTTTATCCCATAAATTACTGGTGTATTTATTGTTAAAAGATTGTCATTTTGGATTCTGACTTTTGAAGTTGTGGAATTATCAATAACTGTATTTTATGATGTAATTCTTTTCCTCTAAAATGGGGTGTGGAATTGCTTTGGGGAAGAAAGACCAGTTCAACAAAAAAAATTCTAGTGTAATAGCTTCTAAGACATGGAAATCTTACTTTAGGTGTTACCAGGATACAATAAATCCTATATTATCAAAGTCTTTACCCTCAGAACTAGTCTCACATTGTTGGGCTCCCTTTCTCTCCAATGTGCACAAAGTCCACATACCTTACATGTCATGGAGATTCTGTGCTAAGAAACAACTTCTAATAGAGCATACTACAAGGTGAACATATATATCTTTTATATATTTTATAAGGAAAAGCATAAGCCACATTTAGGCTTACTTTATAATTGTTAAATGAATAAGCCAGGTTATCAAGGAACAATTCAAGGAAAATGTCATTTTGACTCATTAGTTGGCAGTTCTTAAAATCTGATATAAGATTCTTTGAGAAGATTCATGTTATTAAATATATTACCATGTGCACACTTAACTTGCTCCTGTCTTTTGAAAAAAAATTTTTAAATGTTTATTTATTTTTGAGAGAGAGAGCAAGAGTGCAGTCAGGGGAGGGGCAGAGAGAGACACACACACAGAATCCAAAGTAGGATCCAGGCTCTGATCTGTCAGCACAGAGCCCAATGCGGGGCTCAAACCCACGAACCATGAGATCTTGACCTGAGCTGAAGTCAGATGCCCAACTGACTGAGCCACCTAGTCACCCCAACTTTCTCCTATCTTAAGTTAGGTTTTCTTCTTTTAGGAATTTTTAATTTATTTTCAGATCCTCCTGGAATAAATAACTTGTTTTTGATCATTTTTGTTTTCAAATATTCTACCTCACAAAACTCTTACTTTTTTTTAAGCTACAGTAGTCATCAAAGCCCTCTTTTACTGAGTAATTATGACCAATGAAGTACTCCAAAGAGATGCAAGAGTAGAATTCACAAAGACTTACTACTCCTATCTGCAAAATGCATGCATCCAGCAAAACAATGCTCAAGTTGTTATTTTTATTTCCAGCTCTTGGTTCAGTCTTACTGGTTTTTTGGAGAGTTCCAATGACTGTTTGATTCATAGTATTCACATCTGTATAATCTTCTTTTTCCAAGTTCTTTGCAATTATGCAATAGAGGAGATCACCTTTCAATCAAGAGTCGGCTGGTCAGTTCATTGACAAGCTGTGTTTGAGGACTCGTGGTATGCCATGGCAGCTGAAATATGAGGAAGAGTTTACCTGATGGAAGTCATTGCTTCACCTCTCACTTTTTTGTTTGTTTGTTTTTGCTTCAGCTAGGCTACTGTTTCTGACAGTAAGGTCCATAAACTATATAGATCGTAATTTCATGTGGTGAATGCAAAATTCCCTAGCCCAGACTTCCCTGAGCAGAAACACTGTAAGATCTAAAAATTTGCATTCTATCAGGAATGTTGGTGATTTTTAGCCATGATCAAGTCTGAAAATTTTTGTCCTAAAACTCAGTGCTTCTCAGATTTCAATGTTCATATAAATTACCTAGGGATCTTGTTAAAATGCAGGAATGGAGGGTCTACTTTCAGGACATTAAATGATGAGAAACCTTTATCAGTCATGGTTTTATACTCAGATCATACCATCAACACATCTGGAAATAATGGTGCCCATCTACTGGCTGTTGCTAATGTTTTCCATTGGCCAGGGTCCACTGGGACCCTTATTATGTCAAGGTGTTATTATGTTTAGGTGCTTTGACCACTATATCTTTATCTATGAGTTGAAGGATTTCTCTTCTCTAATGAAAGGCAGGAACATTAAAGGAACATTGTAGGTAGAGCTAGAGAAAAGTTGAGTTATCCTCCCATGCTAAGGTTGTATATCCTATAGAAAAGCCTTCTGGATGTGTCCAAAAGATGAGTTATAGGAGTGGTGGTAGCAGATGCCTTTCCTAGCATAGGAGGAAGGGAGATGAAGATAGGTACAGAGAGAAGTGAGCTTAATGATAAGGTCCTTTTTAAAGCTACCGAAGTTTGGAGGTTATTCCAAACGAAGAGAACTTAGTCAAGATATATTTGCAGGAGGAAGGAAAATTGAGTCAATAGCACTAAATGTGGTAGAATGTTATGATGTGATAAAAATAGATTTTGGCAACTTATTGATTACCTTAGCAAGACATCAGTTTAAGAGGACTCTGCTACAGGAGGTGTGGGAATAAAAGCAAAATTTAGTGGGCTGAGAAATGAATGGAAAGAGAAAAATGAACACTTTAAACATATGTTCAAAAGATTGGCAGTGACTAATGAAATCTCAACTCTCTAGCTTGGCTCTCATAGTCTTTCAAAGTTTGTTCCACCACATCTGTCTAACTTTACTTCCTGTATCATTCATGTACAACTTTTTTCTAAGGAGGACTGGTCTCCTCACTGCCTTAGAAACATTCCATTTTTACATGTGTCAATATTCATGCTATTACTCCTAGTCTCTGTTTCTGGATGGAACTAACTTTCTTTCTTTCTTTCTTTCTTTCTTTCTTTCTTTCTTTCTTTCTTTCTTTCCTTTCCTTTCCTTTCCTTTCCTTTCCTTTCCTTTCCTTTCCTTTCCTTTCCTTTCCTTTCCTTTCCTTTCCTTTCCTTTCTTCTTTCTTTCTATTGCACAAGAGATGTACTCAGAAATTGTTAGAAAGAAAAGGAGAGATTTGGGATCTTATATGACTCTTGGCTTGGAGAAAGTTGGTGTGGGTAGTAGAGAGAGTGCCTGGTTGGGGGTAGGAAGAGACATAACATTCAGCAAGGAATTTCCACAGAATAGCCATTCCTTAAAAGACTGCCCTACACCCTCCTACACTGTTGGTGGGACTGTAAACTGGGGCAGCTCCTCTGCAAAACGGTGTGGAGGTTCCTCAAAAAATTAACAAAAGAACTCCACTGTGACCCAGCAATAGCACTGCTAGGAATTTACCCAAGGGATACAGGAGTGCTGATGCATAGGGGCACATGTACCCCAGTGTTCATAGCAGCACTCTCCACAATAGCCAAAACATGGAAAGAGCCTAAGTGTCCATCAATGGACGAATGGATCAAGAAGATGTGGTTTATCTATACCATGGAATACTACATAACAATGAGAAAGAATGAAATCTGGCCATGTGTAGCAACATGGATGGAACTTGATGGTGTTACGCTCAGCGAAATAAGTCAGGCAGAGAAGGACAGATACCATATGCTTTCACTTATAAGTGTAACAGGAGAAACTTAACAGAGGACCATGGGGGAGGAAAAGGGGAAAAATAGTTGGGGAGAGGGAAGGAGGCAAACCATGAGAGACTCTTGAATACTGAGGACTGATGGGGGTGAGGGAGAGGGGAAGGGAGATGATGGGCATGGAGGAGGGCACTTGTTGGGATGAGCACTGGGTGTTATATGGAAACCAACTTGACAATAAACTATGAAAGAAATTTTTAAAAAAAGATTGCCTTAGACGTAATAGTTTGTAAGTATCATCTACTCAAGACCTAGTTTCAGTCTGATATTGAACAGATACCTGCAGCCTCAGAGGTCATTGGGCTTCCTCTGTAACCACCAGCTTTTGATCAGAACGTGTCCCTGCTGATTCTGACCTCTTCAAGGCACCCAGTCACAAATTCTTTTACATTCTTACATTGAAACTGAATGCAGCATTGGCTAGCATTGGTAGTTTGGATACTCCCCAACTTACTGGGAAGGTGGTAGATGCATCTGTGAGATTAAATAGTACTTGTCTTCATTAAAAACATTCTGATTCTTGTTTTTAGTATATATCAGCTCTTGATGAGTAAGCAGTAAATTCCTTTGTTCTTCTTTATTTTAATCATAGAAGAATACCATTACATGGAAACCTTAAGCTCTACCATCTTGTTAATTACAATAAACTGAGGATACTTTTGTCTTTCCTTTATACTAATCTGGTACAAAAACTCCTGGTATGTTTATTCAGCTTGAGACCCTTGAACACATCAGATGTAATAAGGCATTGGAGAAAGGTAGGATAAAATCATTGGTTAACATTTCCCTAACATTGATAAGTACATTTTTATATTAAGATATTTAAATAATGCCATTGGGTGAAAAGATTACAGTAGGATACAAATAACACATATAGACAGTATGGTAACAAATACAGAATAAAGATATTTTAAGATTATTTTATTCTTTAACAGCCTCTCATTCAGTTATGAGGTGAAACTAGAAGAAAGTACCGAGTTCTAAAGTTCTAAAGATAGGGGCTCCTGGATGGCTCAGTCAGTTAAACATACAACTTAAACTTTGGTTATGATCTCACAATTTGTGAGTTTGAGCCCCATATAGGGCTCTATGCTGACAGCCTGGAGCCTGGAGCCCGCTTCTGATTCTGCGTTTGCCTCTCTCTCTGCTCTGCTCCTGCTCATGCTCAGTGTCTCTGTCTCTGTCTCTCTCTGTCTCTCTTTATCCCTCTCAAGAATAAACAAACATAAAAAAATAAAAATAAAATTCTAAAGATATAGTATCAAGCACAGGAATAATTTAGTCTTTAGTTTTTTTTTTTTTTTTTTCCCAATGTATCTCATTTATTAGGCCTGTAATGGGGCTCCAGAATATACAATTTAGTAAGGACCTTACATATAAGGCTTTCTTCTTTTTTTTTTTTTTAATAGTTTATTGTCAAATTAGTTTCCACATAACACTCAGTGCTCATCCCCACAAGTGTCCTCCATGCCCATCCCCCCTCCCCCCACATCCATCAGTCCTCAGTTTTTGTCAGCATTCAAAAGTCTCTCATGGTTTGCTTCTCTCCCTTTCCCCCACCATTTCCGCCCTTCTTCTCCCCCTTGTTCCTCCGTCAAGTTCCTCCTAATCCTCCTATACGTGCAAACATATGATATTTGTCCTTCTCTGCCTGACTTATTTCGCTCAGCATAACACCCTCAAGGTCCATCCATGTTGCTACACATGGCCAGATTTCATTGTTTCTCATTGCCATGTAGTATTCCATGGTATAGATAAACCACATCTTCTTGATCCATTCATCTGTTGATGGACACTTAGGCTCTTTCCATGTTTTAGCTATTGTGGAGAGTGCTGCTATGAACATTGGGGT
>NW_027529573.1:7970089-8093393 GCF_008692635.1 Crocuta crocuta | reverse complement strand
AATTTCTGTTTATTTGGAAAGGTTTTTATGTCTCCTTCTATTTTGAATGACAGGCTTGCTGGATAGAGGATTCTTGGCTGCATATTTTTACTGTTCATCACATTGAAGATCTCCTGCCATTCCTTTCTGGCCTGCCAAGTTTCAGTAGATAGGTCTGTCACCACTCTGATAGGTTTCCCTTTGTATGTTAGGGCCCTTTTCTCCCTAGCTGCTTTCAAAATTCTCTCTTTGTCCTTATATTTTGCCATTTTGACTATGATATGTCGTGCAGAAGATCGATTCAAGTTACATCTGAGGGGAGTCCTAGTCTTTAGTTTTATGTGAATTTGAGAAAGTTATTTTTTTCTACCATGCATCTCTAAGGCTAATTTCTGTATCTGTAAAATACCAGAATAGAACTGATGTAGATGGGCTTTAACTTTCACAATTTTAAGTGTAAATATATGTAGAGGTCAAGAAGAATAAGAGCGTTTAACATCAAGGTGAAAAACGACAGCTTCAAGTAGGAGAAAGAAAAATGCAGTAGTGTAGAGTGCCATCGATTCTTACTTGGAGGGGTAAGGGAGAGAACAATCACCTAGTAGGAGAGTAGGACTGAACTGGAGAGTCTGCATAGTGTGGCTGGACTGAGAATTGCCAAGAATAGTGTAATCCTTAAAAGGATAGCCTCCACCTTCCAATGTACTGTCAGATCTACATTGTTTCCATCCCAAACATGTGGTATACTGGCCAAAAAGTGAGCAGCGGGAGTCCTGCATATGCACACCCTAAATTACCTTTCTCTAATTTAATAAAAACACTTTAACTTTGCATTTGTAAAGGGAACTGAACTGAATGAAGAGAAATTGTCTTGTCTTTCTTGCTGATTTACTATATATCTGGAATTCCACTTGTAGAATAGTATGGGAATAAATGGCCTTTATTTTTGTTTTTCCATCCAAGAACATGGTAGGTCTCACTATTATTCAAGTTGCCTTTTATGTTCTTCACTAATGTTTTTTTTTTTTTTTTTTTTTTACCATTTTCCATCTATGTTTTGTGTTATGGTTATCTCTGATAATATCAATTTATGATTATTGTGAATAGGATATTTAATAGTACATTTTTATTGGTTACAGCTGTTATACTAGACTTTTTTACTATTTGTCTAGTATTTAGCCACCTCCTACTTTGCTCTTAGAATAATTCTAATAGTTGACTCTTAATTCTTTTGCATTTTCTTGATATAGTCATATTCTCTATAACGAGTAGCATAATTTAGAGTTTACCTTTCTAACGTTTATATCTTTTCTTTTTTTTAAAATCCAATTTGTTGACATTGTCCGCCTTTAAGCACCAATTAAAAATGGGAGAGTTGACAATTTTTCTTTATTCCAAACTGATTAAGACATGAGCATTTATGGAGCCCCATCGCCTCCCCTCTGTTTTTCATTCGTCCCATCATGGTCATCCGCTAATGAGCAAATGAAACTTTTGGACCGAATTGATTTGCTTCATTTGAAAATAATCACATTTTTTTCTTAGGAACTTCCTGGTAATATTCCTTGTTTTTTAAATTCATATAAGTAACACTTTATACTAAATTGTTATTATGAGCATGCCTAATCTCTGTTTATGCAGTCATGTGGCATGCGATAACAGGAGAATTGAAATTTGTTTACCTTTATAGAAGATGAATCGATGATATAGTCATTTAGCTATTTTTTTTAATGTTTTATTTATTTCTAGGAGAGAGAGAGAGACAGCGTGAGCAGGGGAGGGTCAGAGAGAGAGGGAGTCACAGACTGAAACAGGCTCCAGGCTCTGAGCTGGCAGTCAGCACAGAGCCTGACGCGGGGCTCGAACCCACGAACCGCGAGATCATGACCTAAGCGAAAGTCGGACGCTTAACCGACTGAGCCACCCAGGCGCCCATCATTTAGCTATTTTGATAGATTCACTATCAGCCTCCACTCCCCCAAATTGTCAGTACGCCTAAAGTTAACAGCTCCTTAGCCCCTCTGTTGTTTCAAATTTGAGGAGACTAAAAAGATATATCATGACACCCTAATTGCATATAAAATGAGAATAGGAGTGAGAACAGGAGGATTTTCTTCTGATAATGAGCCTAGCCTAAATCAAGATTTTTTAGGTATTTGGAGTATTTGCTTAGGGGGCTTTTGTGTTTATTTCCAGTATTGGCTGTTGGGGGAGGTAAGGGTCCTGGGAAAGTAGTGTGTTAATGTATGAGCTTATATCCTCATTAAGGAGAACACTAAATAGTAACTTTTGTGTTTGCCTCACCGTGGATGGACCTGAAGAAAAGCTCTAATGTTTTATGGGCTACAATCACATTTTACAGCTAACTCTCATTATCTGACGGTCCTATTCTTAATGATGTTACCTTTCTTTTTTTGCCTTGTATTTGTACTTAAATGTCCTTATAGAGATTCTCTTTAATTCAGTGTATCTAATTATTCAGCAACTCAAAGACAGCTCAGTATGACAGCTTCCAATGCTACACTCACTACCTCTTTAAGTATTGGTTCTACTTGTATTCATCATCTTAGCTCACATTTATTCGATACTTTTTTTCCTTCTGGTGTTATCTCTTGCCCTATAAACTGACTGGATTTTAATTGTGACTTTGACTAATCACTTTGTTTGCTCTTGGATTTGGAATAAAGTAGCAGAAACAGCAGCATTTGGAACTTTTCTCTGGTCTAGCTTTATTGATAATCTCCAGCAAAATCTTGAGTCTGCTAACTAGCGCAAATGTCAGTGAAAATAAGCCACAGAGCCCACCGTCTTATGAAGCTGATAAAAAATACAGAGGGTAAGATGACTCGCAACTTTGCTGAACAAAATACGGAACCGGTTGTATTCATTTCACTCCAAAACTTCTCACTGGTAGAAAGCAAAGGATCAGAAATATATAGGAGATAAGTTGTTTAAAAGATACTAAAAGTTTTGCTAGCAAATTAAATGGCTCTAGTTATGCGCTGAAAGAAGTTTGGCAGTTGATATATATCTATATACAAGTTATGATACTTAGAAAAGGAGTGATAATGAAAATCTAATTTCAAGTCTGGAAATTTTAGCTGGTTAACCAAATGTTGAGACTGAATCATTCGGTTCCCTCAGATCAAATTTACCATTTTGTTTTTATAAGAGGAAATCAGAAATAGCAAAGCTCTTCAAAGTCCTTGGGAAGTGACATGTAAGTAATGGGCGTTGATGGCCCACCCTTTACTAACTGCTCTTTCACTTTTGCCCTGACTTTCGGGACTCATGATTGGCTGTTGGTTCTCTGTTCAGAAGCCATTACACACGGACTCTCCTTTTCTTGCCTACCGGAAGCTGATTACTCCAGTGTGCACTGTCTTATCAATCCGTGAAAGCACAACCTTCAGTGAACTGGAAACCGAGCTACTAGTGGACCTGTTCTTCCAACTTGTTCACATACGTCTTTTCCTCTCTGAAATAAATGGCTGTTTATTTATATGCTAATCCGTTTAATTCCCCACTTTCCTTCAGTTTAGGCTATGTGCTGTGCATTCATGATTCAAAAAGCAAGGGGTATTTAAAAATGATGAGATGATAATATGATTCTAGACAATTGTGCGGAGTAGTTTTACAGTTTTTCTTTCATATTTAAGGTGACCACCCTTGTCAACACAAGCAACAAAGGCCCATCTGGTAAAAAGAAAGGGAGGTCAAAGAAAGCCCACGTACTGGCAGCATCTGTAGAGCAAGCCACTCAGAACTTCCTGGATAAGGGTGAACAGATTGCTAAGGAGAGTCAAGATCTCAAAGAAGAATTGGTCGCTGCTGTAGAGGACGTACGCAAACAAGGTAGGAAGACTAATATTGTTCAAGAGGGATATATATTGATGTGCAAACAATGGATTTATCTCTAGAATCAATGCATATTTGCTCAGAGGAAGAGTTTTATGTTCTTCCTCAGTATCTGTGCTTGTCATTTTTAGTATTTGCTGGAATTAGGTGCATAGACAAATAGAGATGTTTTCTGTTGTGGCAGCACAGCACAGCTACAAACGCTGCCTGTCTGTGTTCTTTCCAAATTTTCCAGTTGTTTCCTCTTGTCAGATGAAAGCAGACTCTCGTGTTAAACTTGGACTCTAGGGAGAATAGGATAGGGATACTTCATACTTACAGAGTCCCTGGAAACCCTGGGTCTTTTTTATTTTAATGCTTGTTTATATTTGAGAGAGAGAGACAAGAGTATGAGTGGGGGATGGGCAGAGAAAGAGAGGGAGACACAGAATCCGAAGCAGGCTCCAGGCTCTGAGCTAGCTGTCAGCACAGAGCCTGACGCAAGGCTGAAACCCACAAACCATGAGATCATGACCTGAGCCAAAGTCAGACGCTTAACTGACTGAAGCCACCCAGGCACCCCTGGAAACCCCGGGTTTTAAAGATGAGGGAGGAGATGATTGTAAAGAAATGTAATAAAATTATTGTTGCTCTGTGTGATTCCCAAATTTACATTTCCAGTTCACAGCTAGCTAGCTATCCATGGACTAATCAATTATATAGCTAGCTGGTTAGCTGTAATGCAGTTGTTTTCAGCATATTTAAATTTTTTCATTGTGGTAAAATACACATAACAGAAAATGTACCATTTTAACCTTTTTCTAAGTGTAGAGTTAGTAGTGTTAAGTATATTCACATTGTTGAGTAGCCAATCTCCAGAGCTTTTTTTGTCTTATAGTACTGAAACTCTGTATCTACAAAACAACACCCCTCGTTTCCTCACTGCCCTAGCCCCCCGGCAGCCACCGTTCTATTTTCCTTTTCTATGAATTTAATGACTCTAGATTCCTTACATAAGTGGTATCATACAGTATTTTTTTTTCATAACTGGCTTATTTCACTTAGTGTAATGTCCTCATGGTTCATCCATGTTGGAGCATGGTTCAGAATTACCTTCTTTTTTAGGATTGAAAATATTCTAATCTATGTATATACCACATTTTCATGATCTCTTCATCCACTGATAGACGTTTGTGTTTATTTTACCTTTTGGCTACTGTGAACAATTCTTCTATGAACACGAATGTACAAATATATTTTTATTTTAGTTCTTTTGGGTACATACCTGGAGGTGGAATTATTGGATTATAAGGTAATTCTATTTTTAATCTTTTGAGGAACCTCCTTACTGTTTTCCATAGCAAACGCACCTTTTTACATTTCCACCAACAGTGCACAAGAATTCCAATTTATCCATATCCTTGCCAACACTTGTTTTCCTTTCTTTAAATAGTCTTTATAATGAATGTGAGGTGATAGCTCATTGTATGTGTGTGTTTTTAAGTTCATTTATTTTGAGAGAGACACAGTGCAAGTTGGGGAGGCGTAGAGAGAGAGGGATACAGAATCCCAAACAGGCTCTGCGCTGTCAGCACAGAGCCCTACACGGGGCTCAAACTCACAAAACTGTGAGATCATGACCTGAGCCTAAACTGAGTCAGATACTTAACTGAGCCACCCAGGCACCCCTCACTGTGGTTTTGACTAGCATTTTTCTAATGATTGCTTATGTTGAATATCTTTTCAAATGAGTGCTAGCCATTTGTTTATCTTCTTTGGAGAAATATCTATTCATGCCTATTTTTAAAAAATTTTTAATAGTTTATTTATTTTTGAAACAGAGAGAGACAGAGCATGAGTGGGGGAGGGGCAGAGAGAGAGGGAGACACAGAATCTGAAACAGGCTCCAGGCTCCAGGCTCTTAGCTGTCCGCACAGAACCTGATGCTGGGCTCTAACCCACAAGCCGCGAGATCATGACCTGAGCCGAAGTTGGACGCTTAACCGACTGAGCCACCCAGGAACCCCTATTCATGCCTATTTTTAAATCAGGTTGTATTGTTGTTGAGTTGTGAGCATTCTTTATACATTTCGGATATGAACCCCTTATACAATATTGTTTTGCAAACATGTTCTCCCTTTCTGTAGGTTACCTTTTCATTCTGTTGATTATATTCTTTGACACAGAGCTTTTAATTTCAATGTGGTTCCATTCAGAATCTTTGGTTGAAAATGCTAAGGCACCATGAAACTAGGACAGATTGCCCCTCAACCTGGCCTCCCTCCTGCATTTCCTATCTGAGTAAGAGCCATACAGATGTATCTAGTTACACACTGTGGAAATCTTGATACCATTATTGTTATTTCTCTTTCTTTCCAAATACAGTCTATTACAAAGTCCCATAGATTTTTAACTCCAGAATATCTCTTAAATGGACCAATCCCTTCCTAATTATTAAAAAGCACCATGTTTTACCTGGGTAGAAAGCCCCCACATTTTACCTGGGTACAAAGCCACATGCTGTCTTCTTTTACACAGTTACAGTTACAGATGGGTCATTCTGCATATTCCCCATTCCAGGGAACCATTTCCTACACTCCTGTAATACTTTCTTGTTTGTTTTTTTCATATCACTTTGCATCGGAGAGTTTAATATCTGTGGGGTAACTTGGGAGTACTGATGCATAGGGGCACATGGACCACAATGTTCATAGCAGCACTCTCAACAATAGTCAAATCATGGAAAGAGCCTAAATGTCCATCAGCTGATGAATGGATCAAGAAGATGGGGTTTATCTATACAGTGGAATACTACATGTCAATGAGAAAGAATGAAATCTGGCCATTTGTAGCAATGTGGATGGAACTCGAAGGTGTTATGCTAAGTGAAATAAGTCAGGCAGAGAAAGACAGATACCATATGTTCTCACTCATAAGTGAAACAGGAAAAACTTAACAGAGGACCATGGAGGAGGGGAAGGGGAAAAAATAGTTGGGAAGAGGGAGTGAGGCAAACATGAGAGACTCTCGAATACTGACAGCTGAGAGATGATGGAGGTTGGGAAAAGGGGAAGGGAGATGATGGGCATGGAGGAGGGCACTTGTTGGGATCAGCACTGGGTGTTATATGGAAACCAACTTGATAATAAACTATAAAAGGAAAAAAAAATATATATGTATCTGTGGGGTAAATTGATAACTTTCTACCTTGCCACACTACAAATGAATTAAGATAGAGACCAGCCCATGTCTCTTTGGCAGATCTGTGCTTTGCAGTTCTTAGTAGTCATAAGACTTCAATGAATATTTGTTGAGTAAATGAAGCAATAGATGAATAAATGCTCTAATTCTTTTCTTCTTGCAAATGTACCACTTTTTAAAATTCACAGATGGATATTTAGTCTCCAGAAATACCCAACCCTCCTTCTACACCACTACCATTCTTCATGCTATCTTCTTCCCCATCTTTTCCCTCCTAAAAGTCAATTTCATTTACATTATATTAATGTGAATTGTTACTTAATATAAAATGTCAAATTTTACATATTACATCTAATGGGGATAAAATATATTTATATATGTGCATTAACAACATGAAAGCTTCCAAATTTTCAAGTGCTGTTGAAGACTAGTATTCCTTCTGAATTGCAAGTGTACACTGTTTTCATGCATGTATAGCCTGGATAGGTTTTTCTGGGGTTTTTTTTGTTTTGTTTTTTACTTTTTTTTCCAGGCTGACTACCATATAATAAATTGAATACATTTAAAATGCACAGTTGTATAAGCTTTGACAAATGTGTACACTGTAAAACCATCACCACACTCAGGATACTGAAATCTATCTCTAGTAGAGAGGGTTTTGATTGGCTGGTCCTGAGGATGCTTTCTCAAAGCATTTATCTTTCATGGTGATATAATTTTCCTTTTAAATTTCTCTATAATAGTGTCTTAGTTTTCCTTTATTTTTCCTTGCAATTTAATTTTCACACATTCTGTATAAATTAATTTTTCAGTTTTCTCAAAGCTTATATAAGAAATGCTATTTTTTGGACATGATATAATAACTAATATGGTTCTTGGCCAGCCTGTCCAAGGGCTTTGAGAGTGAGAACTTTTAAAGATGCTAGTTTAGGACAGCTTACAGTGGTGGATCTCAGAGAGGGTATTTTAAACTTTCTGTGTATTATCCATTTCTTATTATAGAAAAATTATGCACCAGAAATGATGCCTATGTGTTAATTGTATAAAGCTCAGCTACCACATGTCCCTTCTGCTGAACAGTGTCAAATTTAAGGAAACAGTGCTATAGTCTGCAAAATAACAAACATTTTATAGGCAAAAGCTTCAGAAGTTTTCTTTTTCTGTTTCTCTCAATGTTAAATATCACCCACTCTTGAATAGAGCTCAGATCCCGGTCATATGTGAGAGATGCTTCTCGTCCCTGACAACAAAGCCTCGAGCTCTTCTTCCATGCCTGTGCCCGTGAACTCTTCTGTCTGCTCTCTGTCCCTTCTCACTCATTATGTATGATGTCCTTAGACTATCTGGCTCTGCCCATTTTCCTCCTGACCCCATACCCAGATTTTATTCACAAATGAGAGCCTGGCTGGATTTTCAGAGATGAGGAGATCGAGGGGAACACTTAAGGGATTAGAGGACTAGTTAGTTATTGGAAACTTTGAAACATAGTATCTTTCTTTCCATCATAGAAATCTACTTTCTTATATGTAAGATGATATTCATGAATTATGGAAATTCTGAGATTTCCGTTGAGAAATAAGGTCTTTCTGTAAAGTGGCCCTAATATCTGTATGTCCTCACTTGTCAAATGAGTTTAGAACTAACTCTATTAGAGGTAGTGTTTTACTATTGAGTTATTTTGCTTTTTTAATTCAAATGATCAGAAGTGCTGCCACATCTCCCCCCGCCCCCAAAATAAACTTCAGCACAAGTCAATGACAAAAGTTTCAATATTGTATAACTCATTTTCAGATTTTTAATACAGAACCATTTCTTACTGCCTTTTTTTTTTGTTTTCACTACATTCATGATTATAATCACTGTAATCTGTCAAGATTATATATGGAATTGTCTATTTATGCCATTATTGTTTCTCATGTGGCTAGACTTAATGATGTTTGAATTTATATTTTTTATTTTTTTAATGTTTATTTATATTTGAGAGAGACAGAGCATGAGAAGGGGAGGGACAGAGCAAGAGAGGGAGACATAGAATCTGAAGCAGGCTCCAGGCTCCAAGCTGTCAGCAAAGAGCCCAATGCAGAGCTTAAACCTGCGAACCATGAGATAATGACCTGAGCCGAAGTTGGACACTTAACTGACTGAGCCACCAAGGTGCCCCTTGAATTTCTTTATCATTTGAGAAATTAACCTAGCTTTTAATTAACTAGGCCGTATGCCAGATTCTTAATGTGCTCAGTATGAACAGTGACAATGTTTCTACCCTAGAATATTCCAGTAGAAGACTTACCTGTGCTTTTAAGTTCTAACCCACAAAAAGAAGTATTTGAGTACTTTTATGATAGGATTTATGTTAAAAACAAGTAACAAAAATAAACCATCAAAATATATATAAAGAAGATAAATTCTTGTACTCAAAATTTAGAAGTCTGATATTTTAGGCTTAGGTAAAGATGGGATATGTGTGTGTGTGTGTGTGTGTGTTTTATCATAAAGAAAGTAATTATATATATATGTATATTGTCTTCCTAAATTAAGTTTAAACTTCATCAGGATAGGAACAATGATGTGTATATATTTCTTTCTGCTCCTAAAGTACCTAACATAGTCATTCTAGCACATTGCAGATGATATTCAGGGAAAGAGGCTTGCATGTCAGGAGAGCAGGCTTAACAGTCAACAGAACACCAGACGTTTGGTTAAGATACCAGATTTCTAATATTACTTTGGCCAAAAACTATATGATGTAAGCTAAATCACTTAACCACTTAAAGCCTCAATTTCTCCATTTTGCAAATACAAACAGTAATTGTTGCATTTTCCTCACTTGGTTGTTTAACATAATGAAGTCACAAAAGATTAAAAAAAAATTAAATGTGATATAGATGTCAGAGTATATTATTAACTACTTTAAAAGTTTATTTATTGGGGTGCCTGGGTGGCTCAACCGGTTAACCATCAGATTTCACCTCGGGTGATGATCTCACCATTTGTGAGTTTGAGCCCCATATTAGACTCTGTGCTGACAGCAGAAAGCCTGGAGCCTGCTTCGAATTCTGGGTCTGCCTCTCTCTCTGTCCTGTCCTCTCTCTCTCTTGAAAATAAATACATATTTAAATAAATTAACTAACTAAATACATAAATATTTATGAATTTATTTTGAGAGAGAGAGAGCATGTGCACAGGAACAGGGGAGGGGCAGAGAGAGTGCGAGTGAGAGAGAATCCCAAGCAGGCTCTGTGCTGTCAGCACAGACCTCAGAGCAGGGCTTGATCCCACTAACCGCAAGATCATTACCTGAGATGAGGTCAAGAGTTGGACCCTTAACTGACTGAGCCACCTAATAAAATCTCCACCCCTGAGTATCTTTATTCATTATACTTTATCAAATCAATCTGTGATACTTGTGGCAGTAGCTCTCCTTCCTATCACTGAGCAATCCTGGGCCTTCCAGGCAGGGTGCTGTAGAGCTGAATCAGCATCTAGTTGTCTCCCAGAAGAGGATTAAATAGCTAAGTGTGGCTTGGAGTCAGTGGTAGTTGTATGTGGTCCTAGAAAACTGTAATTTAATATTTGTGCAGCCAGTGAGCCATATGTAGAAAAGCTTCTAATGAGGAAAGCAAAGGGAGTTATTCCAATCATGTCTTTATATTGAAGCCCTGGCCAAACAAAGCTTGGGACAGAGAATGCCAAAATATTTTTAATGTTTATTACCAAGACCTTCCTGGATTGGAAACTCTAAACTATGGACTAGTCTGGGGTTCCTAAATTTCAGTGACTATTAATATCATCTGAGAACCTTTTCAAAATCTTGGTGTTTAGGCCTTACTGTCATCAATTAAGTCAGAAACTGTCAAGTAGGACCCAGGCATCAAGGTTTTTAAAGTTCCCCAGGTGATTAATTCACTTCTTGCCCAATGTCTCCACTTGGATGACTCATCAATCCCCGTTAGTCAGCTGGTGTTTCACATTAGATAGCAGATGGAAGTCACTCATTTTAGAAGGCCTGTGAGCTTGTAGTTTACATAGAGTTAGAGAGGTGAAATTTACATAGGAGGAACAGCCTGATATTCTGTGTTGCTATGTTGCAGATAGATATATTCTGTGCAAAATGATGTCTTACAATGCCTCACCTTTATAGTGGAATGGGAAGTGTCTCTGCAGGCACTCAGAGAGTATACATTAAATATACACTAGGGAGTCAAATCTATACAACAGTTAATATTTAAATTGCTGGTGGGAAGGAAAGACATGAAGCTGGAATTAGCAAGAAGGAAAGTATGTTTGGGGCATCTGGGTGGCTTAGTCGGTTAAGCGTCCGACTTTCACTTAGGTCATGATCTCACGGTTCGTGGGTTCGAGCCCTGCATCGGGCTCTGTGCTGACAGCCAGCTCAGAGCCTGGAGCCTATTTCAGAGTCTGTATCTCCCTCTCTCTGACCCTCCCCTGCTCACGCTGTCTCTCTCTCTCTCTCTCTCCTAGAAATAAATAAAAATATTTAAAAAAAAAAAGAAGGAAAGTATGTTTAAATGAGCATGGATTAAAAATCTGTCCATGGATAATGAAGTGAGCATTTCAGATTTAAGCAACCTGAATTTTAAAAGTGAAGAGATAAAAATGACGTTGATAATTGGGGAATGGATAGAAAAGTCCTAACTTGATGAGAAGTTTCATATTTAGGCATAGTTAGAAATATGATACGATGATAGGAAGGGACCTCAGTGGGAAAAGTTAGGAACTAGGCTGTGTATAGACAACATGATGGAAGAAAGATAGGAAGGAAAGAAGAAAGCTAACTGACTGGCTCCTACCTATTTAAGTGATATTTTAGGAGATTGTTTTGGCAACTTCATGAAAAATTGACTAAATTGGAGAAAGATTGGACTCAGATTGTTTAGACATTATTATAATATTGCAGAGAAAACAAAACAAAAATACTTTAAGTTCTAGGATTGAAGTGGTGGCAATAAGAACAGAAATAAGAAACTAGATGTCACAAACACTGTGAAAAGGAACAAAAGATTTTCTGTTCATTGAAAGGAATAAAGAAGAGTCAATATTTTTCTTGGCTATAGACAACTTGTTTGGGATACCTAAGGGGTGACAGGAATGGGGTGACAGGGCTGATTTGATTTTAAACATTGATTAATGAATGAAGGGAACTGCCTAGCAGATGCTTCATGCTATGGGAATGGAATTTTGGAGAAACAGAGAAATTTGGACATATTTTGAGTTGATAAATGAAGCTTGCAGATACCTTTCTTTGTGTACTTGCCAATAGATATAGAGAGAAGAATAGAAGGATGTAGGCTTAGTTTTGGATGGAAGACTCAGTTAGGATTAGAAGATAGGATAGAAATAGAGAGGAAAGGTATGGTCTGAAATATGACCATACAGTAAAGGTAATACAGAATCCTGAAATCCAAGGGAATAGAATCTCATGCAAAGGAGACAGTGATCTAGAGTCTTGAATGCTGTTGCAGTTAAATCAAATTCTTCTGAGATCATGGAGGATATGTAAAGAGAAAATGCCTTGGTTTTGCTAAAAAGTGTCATTAATTTCATTTAAGAGTTTATTTTCAGGACGCTGAAAGAACAGAGTAGGTGGAACTACTGGATGTAGGCAAGAAAGTTCACCACACTCTTCTTTGGTCATCATTGCACTATTTACATCATTGCACCTTTGCTTCCGCGGGTAGTCTGGTAATCAAATGAAGGACCATATGTTAGCATTATTTTGTGTATCTCTGGAGCCTGGCACAATGTCTGGCATATAGTAAGCATTTACGGTGTGATTCCAAAGATGGTCACAGTATGGAAGGAGAAAAATAGCGGAGTGACTGGAGAAAATATTAAGGGCAAGCAAAGAATATGATTGTTTACTTCTTGCTTATTTTGTTCAGCCCAAATCAGAAGTATCATAGCACATACAAAGAGAGGGAGCCATTGGTGAAAGCAGTTGTAGATACAAGGGGGGAAAGCTCAGGTTGGTTGTATGAGATAATGCAGAAGGGATTTATTATTTCTTTATGTAGAAAATAAGGTAGGGAGGAGAGATATACCCAACAATGGGTTTTATGGAGAAGACTAGAACCAAAGTAGTTTGGATGAAACTATCTCAATTATTTTTAACAAAAGAGGAAAAGGTTTTAATGGACTGTGTATATCTAATATTTGATCACTGTTGCAGATTAGAAAAAAGTTTGTCTGTTACTGGCATCTGTGTGGGTCTCTCATATGTTTCTAAGGGATTTATTGATTGAATACAACTGATTGTTGCTGCAGCTGAAAAGGCCAATTTATAACAGGCATAATTGTCTGAGGATTTTTAAATTTAATTTGTTTATTTGGAATGTACTAGCATCTGCTAGCAATGGGATGCTCACATATTGTCTTTATGACTTGCTTTGTGCCGCTATTCTTAGTACCCTGAATACTTGGTCTCCTAGAGATACCAGACTGCCTTTCCTGTGCTGTGTGCTGAGTCTTCACTGCTGCTTGACTATCCTTGTATGAATGGTATGTTACTGTGTTCTAATGTAGGGTCCTATTGGTCATGAGGTGAGATTTCACTCCTGTATGATTGGAGCGCTAGGGAAGCAGCTCTCCACTGAAGCAGAGCATCTTCAGAGAAGAGAATTTAGGACAGAAATGAAGATTCAAGCGGTAAATCCTAGAGAAGAGAGGAAAAGAGCACCCATTTCTCTCTCTGGGTCTTCCTTCTTTGAGCTCAGATTTTACTGAGTGAAGATCCATTTCTTTAAAAACTAATATTATCAGGTACTATAATAAAGAGCATGTTTATTGGAGGAAGCAAGGGCATACCTTGAAGTTGGAATGAGAAGTGTCTCCTCAGTCTCAGACACGGGGCAGCTGAGTCAGGGATCCAGTGATGCGCTGCTGTGTCCATGCACTGTTGCTGCTCACTGTCCCTTGCATGGCACCTCCTCTCCTTCTTTACTGAGGCTTTTTCACAAGTGCTTCTCAGAGTGAACTTCACAGACCACTTGTTTCAGAACCGTCTATGGGAGGATAAGTGATGTCTGTAAAACTTCAAATTCCTGAGCCTAGCCACAGACCTAGATTCAGTACAGCTGGGGTACCAGTAGGAATCTTTATTTCCAGCTAGTAGCCAATCTTCTGCTTCCGAAGTTTGGGAATCACTAATAGTCTAAGCTTATTACATCTTTATACCATCTTTAATTAGTGTAAGTCTTATTTCTTTTTCGCCATTGGAAAGGATGTTATCCAGGAATGAAGTTAATTTTCAGAAGCTTTAATATCATAAGAGAAAAAAAGATACAAATAACCTAGAGATACATACAATGACAAAAAAAATAAAAAGAGGCTTGAGAGGAAAATATGAAGAAAAATGCATAAATGTGAAAATGGTATACAATTTAAGGTTCATCTTAATGCAAATTTTAACATTTGAAGCCGTTTTAATGATTGCATATGTGGTTAAATAAAATGTATTTGTGTGCCGAAGTTTGCACTGGTTGGGGACCCAGGAAAATCCCATGGCAACCTGGAGCCCCATGTATGGCTTCTGTTGCAATATATTGGGAGATGATAACAGATTATTCTTTCATCTGTTCCCTCTTTCTGGAGTTCTCAGCTTTTGAAAATGCCATAATCCTTCAGGAAGAATAATAAAAGCAATAGCTTCAATTTATTGGTTGCTGCTCAATTTGTAAGAAACGGTATATATTCTCTCAACAGTATTTTTTAGTTACTTGAGGTATTGTTTATCCATATTTTGTATAAGATGATATAGATGCTGAAAGATCTTCATATACATTAATCAACTAGACCAATTAATTCAATTAATATTTAATAAGTACTATGTACCTGCTCTATTTTGGGGGCTGGGAATATAGAGTACCAAAGAAAGAAAACAGACATTCTCTGCTTATAAGAATATTACATCCTGGGAAACCTGGGTGGTTCAGTTGGTTAAGCGTCGGACTCTGAATTTCAGCTCAGGTCATGATCTCATAAGCTTGTGGGATCCAGCCCCATGTCCAGCTCTGTCCTAACAGCATGGAGCCTGGTTGGGACTCTCTCCCTCTCTCTCCCTGCCCCTCCCCTGCATGCTGTTGCATGCTCTCTCTTGCTCTCTCAAAGTAAATAAACATTTAAAAAAAACTATTAAAAATATTATATTCTGATATGAGAATAATAATTTAAAAACTAAGCAGGCTGTAGAAGTGCAATTTAAAAATGGAACAACCAGGGACACCTGGGTGGCTCAGTTGGTTGAGAATCTAACTCTTGATTTCAGCTCAGCCATTATCCCATAATTCATGGGATCAAGCCCCATGTGGGCTCTGAGCTGACAGTGATGCCTGCTTGAGATTCTCTTCTCTCTCTCTGTCTCAAATAAATAAACAAACATATTTTTGAATAAAATAAACATGCATCTGTTTAAAAAAATAAAAGTTGGGGCACCTGGGTGGCTTAGTCAGTTAAGCATCTGACTTAGGCTCAGGCTTGGCCCCCTGTCAGGCTCTGTGCTGGCAGCTCAGAGCCTGGAGCCTGCTTCGGAATCCGTGTTTCCGTTTCTCTCTCTACCCCTCCCCTGCTTGTGCTCTGTTTCTCTCTCTCTCTCTCTCTCAAAAATAAACAAAACATTAAAAAATAAAAAAAAATGCAACAACCAAAAGCATGATGAATGAAAGATAAATTGTTAAGTTTAACTTAAAATTTAAAACTTTTGCTCTGTGAAAGACACTGCTAAGAGAATGAAGACAAGCCATAGACTGGGAGAAAATATTTGTAAGTCACATATCTGTGAAAGGGCTTGTACCAAAAAAAATTATCAAGAACTCTTAAAATTTAACAGTAAGAAAAAGAATCACTGGATTCAAAAATGGGCAAAAGACTTGAATAGAAGATATATAGATGTCAAGCAAATGAATGGAAAAATTATTCAGCATCATCTGTTATTAGGAAAATGCAAATTGAAACAACGAAGAAGAGATTTTACTGTACACCTACTAGAATCAACAAAATCCCCCAAACTGACAAGACCAAATGCTGGTGAGGATGAGGAACAACAACTCTTCTTTATTCAGATGCAAAATTATGCAGCCACTTTGGATGACAGTTTGACAGGGTTTTTTTTGTTTTGTTTTATTTTGTTGTTTTACAAAATTAAGGGCCCCTGGTGGCTCAGCTGGTTAAGCATCTGACTTCAGCTCAGGCCATGATCTCACAGTTTGTGAGTTCAAGCCCCATGTTGGGTTTTCTGCTGACAGCTCAGAGCCTGGAGCCTGCTTCAGATTCTGTGTCTCCCTCTCTTCCTACCCCTCCCCCACTCACCCTCTGTCTCTCTCCGTCTCAAAAATAAATAAACATTTATTTTTTTTAAATTTAAACATGGAGTTATTATACAAGATATCAATCTCAGTCCTTCATGTTCACCCCACTGATATGAAAAATCATGTCTATACAAAATCACCAGCCTTATTCTATTAAAAAAAAACAACAAAACTTCTTATTTTAGAATAATCTTAAATTTACAGAAAATTTGTAAAGACAGTTCAGAAAATTACCATATACCCTAGATTGGGCTTATTATTAACACTATTCACTTATTATTAACATCTAATATTATTATGGCATATTTGTAACAACTAATGAACCAATATTGATACAGTATTAATTGAACTGGGTACAATAGTAAAAACAAACCATAATAAGAAGCCATTCTGCTGATGTGGTTAGTGAAAACAGCAAGAAAAACACGGTGTGGATGCTGAAATATTCTTGTTCTCACACTGACTTACAAAGAGTGATAAATTATACATCTTTATGAATAAAATGCAGAATCTAGTTTAGAAGATTGCCAATCCAGGACTATTTCCTTTAATACCCTTTATTGAGATCCCAATTTGTCAAGCTGAAGTAAAACTGTTCTTGCCTTTCACAGAAAAGATTTAAAGAGGCTTACAAGGATATACAAGACATAGTAAGAAAGAAAATAGAAATCCATGGGAAAGAAGAAAGAAGGACAAGGTCAGAGACTAGAGAGAAGCCAGAAAAGTGGCTAATTCACATATACATCAGTGACTAGGCATGCTGTGCTGTGTAGACACAGCCACCCCAGAGGGGGCAAGGTAGAAGAAGGAGCATTAAGATGGATGGTGAGGGGCACTTTTGTAGTGGACCCAGAGCCAAATTCCAACTCTGCCATTCGTATGCTGCCTGTGCTGTGTGACTTGTGCAAATTACCTCTCTGCCCTGCACCTGTGTTCGTATGAGTGACTTGAGGCTAATCAGACATACACTTTGAGGACTATTGTGGAGCAAAGATGGTGGATTCGTGGAAAGTGCTTAGCACCAGACTTAGCGTGCTGTAGTCTCTAAAAGCCTGGTGGCCATTGCCTTTACTAATAATTATTACTGTTACTGTACTAGCACTAACTGGGCAACAAATTGTGCTCTTATGGTTTCTAACTGACCATTAGTTGTAAATATTAAAGTATTATGATATGTTTAACCATAAAATTTAAAAAAATCAGGTGGATCACTAAATCACCTTCACTTCATTTAAATTCCACTTTGTTTTAAGGGAAATTCCTTAAACAAAATATCAAATCCCAGCCATGCATAAAAACGAAATATTTTACATTACCATGTAAGATAAGGAAACCTGGTCATCAAGCATTTTCTCCCTAATAGCTAAGTCCGTAATTCAATAAAAATTGCAACTGACATAAACAACTTGAAAACCACAGGATAAGATTGTCCAAGATGAAGCTGATTCACTGATGCATCCCTAATTGTGATCTATGCCAGCAATCTGATGCAACCCAGGCCATCATCATCATTAGCAGCAGACCCCTCTAATACTGAGACCAAGTGAGCATGCTTTTAGATGGAATCCTGCTTTTGAAAAGAAAATAAATGGGCAAGGCAGAAAGCCTCTCAAACCATGCTGCTTCTTGCTAAGTGAATGCTAATATAAGGTCTCAGAGGACCAGCTCTCTGGAATGACATACAGGCAATATGGAAAAATCAGACCTTACAATAAATTATGGTGATGCCACCCAAGCATTGCAAGGCTAAGCAGATAGACATCTTAATCATAAGAAGCTGGCAACAGACTTCACGTTAAGATAGAAAAAGGCAGATAGGAAAGGCAGGGGCTGAATGACCTCTTTTTAAACCAAGAAGGCTTGCTGCTATATATCTATTCTCATGTACCCATGGGTCCAAAAAAAAAAAAAAAGAATGAAGAAAGACTTTTCCCAAAGTCCCTCCATTGCAGTTCTTAATGTTTATTTATTTTTGAAGGAGAGAGAGAGACAGACCTTGAACTAGGAGGGGCAGAGAGAGAGGGAGACACAGAATCCGAAGTGGGTTCCAGACTCTGAGCTGTCAGCACAGAGCCTGACACGGGGCTTGAACTCAGAAGTTGTTTTTTTTTTTTCTTTTTAATTCTTTTAATATTTTTTTTATTTATTTCTGAGAGAGAGAGAGAGAGAGAGAGAGAGAGAGAGCGTGAACAGGGAACAGTCAGAGAGAGGGGGAGACACAGAATCGGAAGCAGGCTCCAGGCTCTGAGCTAGCTGTCAGCACAGAGCCCGATGCGGGGCTCAAACCCACGAACCACGAGATCATGACCTAAGCCAAAGTCAGACACTCAACCGACTGAGCCACCCAGGCCCCTCCTCCACTGGAGTTCTTGGTCTTTTCTCCACTCAGTTTTTGGAGGATTTGACTTGGGTGATCATCTCACTCTGGAAACATCAGTGTCTTTCTTTCTATTGGTACAGTCCAAACAGCATGCAAACATGTCATATGTTAAAACAAAAGAAAACTGATTCTCTCTCTCCCTCTCTCTCTGCCTCTTCCCTGCTCTTGCTCTCTTTCTCTCTCAAAATAAATAAATGAATGAATGACTTTAAAGTATTTAAATTAACATGATTTTAAGGAATTATATTAAATTGAATTCTATTAAAATGAATTTAAAGTAATTAACATTACTTTTAAAAAAAAATGGGTGCCTGGCTCAGTCAGTTAAGCATCCAACTCTTGATTTTGGCTCACATCGTGATGTCATGGTTCGTGAGTTTGAGCCCTGCCTCAGGCCCTGCATTGATGGTACAGAGCCTGCTTGGGATTCTCTCTCTCCTTCTCCCCCTGCTCTCTGCTTATCCCCCACTAACACTTTATCTCTCTCAAAATAAATAAAGCTTAAGAAGAAAATAAAATAAATGTGCTCTGAATGGTNTGCCGATCTCATGCACATGTGCTCTCTAAATAAATAATAAACAAACAAACTTACAAAAAAATCACTTTAAAATAAACAGAAATCCCTTCCTAATCATAACCTTCCTGCAATAGCTGTACCGTTCTTCTGCTTCTTCTAAACAAAACTTTTCAATGAATAATCTACATTCACTCCTTCCATTTTCCTACCCCACAGTCACTTTTTTTCCTTCATTGTGCAATATAATAGGTGCAGAATAACATGAGTAACAAGAATACCACCATGCAGACCCCTCTGCTGAAGAACTCACATATTGCCAACACAGTGGAAGCCGTTACTTCCTTCCCTTCCCTCACTCAGTGTAGTTCCTTGCCTCCCACTCCCACTGTCCATCCTTGCCTGGGGAACTGTAGGCCTGAATTTGGTATCCATATTTCCCATGCCTGACCCCCATCATTTTATTATGAAAATGTTCAAACATCCAGCAGGCAAAAACAGTTTTTACAGGGAATTCCTGTACCTTCAAAACCACCACCTAGTGCTACCATTCACACTTTGCAGTACTTGCTCTGTGACAAATCTGTTTCCCATGAATTATTTTTTGGTTTCTTCATAGATTTTTTAATGCTTATTTATTTGAGAGAGAGAGAGAGACCTCGAGAGAACACAAGAGCACAAGTAGAGGAGGTGCAGAGAGAGAAGGGGACAGAGGATCCAAAGAGAGCTCTGCGTTGACAGCAAAGAGCTCCATCTGGGGCTCGAACTCACAAACTGTGAAATCATGACCTGAGCTGAAACCAAGAGTTGAATGCTTAACCACCTGAGTTACCCAGGTGCCTGGCCCCCTCTCATGAGTTTTTAACGTAAATTTGCTGCCAATAAAATACTCCCTTTTTCACCCACACCATTCTGGCTTTCAAGTTGACCACTCCCTGGAAACCTGCTCTGATCTGAGTCACTAGGCTCAGCTTTGGTCAAATATCGCCATTTCTCTCATTTTTCCTCAACCGCTCCATAGCATTTCACAGAGTTGACAACCACTCCTTACCCCTGGGTCACAGTCCACTGTGGAAGGTGGCAAGTCCAAAATCTCTAGGACAGGCTGGTAGCCTGGAAACTCAGACAGGAATCAATGCTATGGTCTTGAGGCAGAATGTGTTTGTCTGCAGTGATTTTCAGTTTTTGCTTTGAAGGCTTTCCAAATGATTAGATGAGGCCCACCCACATCGTCAAGGGTAATCTCCTTTACTTATAGTAAACTGTAGAATTTAATCATATCTACAAAATACCTTGACAACATACCTAGATTACACTTGATTAAATAACTGGGTACTGTTATTTAATAATAATAGCCTGGCCAAGTTGACACGCTTAAGCTAACCATCACTTTGGATAGTAATTGATAAAATATTCTTTGTAAATTTTAAGCAATTTTATATAGATGAGAGTCATGTTTTTTTTTTTTTTTTTTTCCTAATATTGTGCAGCCTTCATGAGCTTGCTTTGGGAAATAGATTGCCAATTGTCACTGAATTTCTCTTGAGAAACCTTTAACCACCAAATGGGGGTTGTGGAGTCTATCACTATAAATGGGAGGTTTCTTGTAGTTTTCATTTGCAGTTTTTGGAGGCAGTGGAGGTTCACTTCTGCCAAAAGCCACCTGTAACATGCTGAAAAACAGTGATTTTGTGTCAGAATTCCTGTGTGTCAAATAATAATGCTGGTCCCATCTAATCCATAAAAATTTAAAAATTAGACAATACCAGAATGAGAAAACACTAATCACTTTTCAAACTGAATGTGTAAATACTCATTTGCTTTTAAAAGCATGAGTTTTCTTTTATGAAACTAGAAGATAAGCTCAAGGGTTGTCTATTTTAAGCAAATATTTAGATAATTTTTCCATTGTTGGTCAAATCTATGTTTTAGGTTATCATTTCATATCATTTCCGTGTGGATGATCATAAGGATTTAATGAACTGTTGGCATCATTCATGTGAAGTCATATTTTTTTAATGTTTTTATTTATTTCTGAGAGAGAGAGAGAGAGAGAGACAGCATAAGCAGGGAGGGTCAGAGAGAGAGAGACACACACACAGAATCCGAAGCAGGCTCCAGGCTCTGAGCTAGCTGTCAGCACAGAGCCCGACATGGGGCTCGAACCCACAAACCATGAGATCATGACCTGAGCCAAAGTTGGACGCTTAACTGACTGAGCCACCCAGGTGCCCTGTGAAGTCATACTTTTTAAAATTACTTTTAACAACCAAGGAATAACTCAATTTTTCTGGTACTATTAAACCAATCTGGCCTACTATTTTGCATTTCTAAAAATAATTAATGCTATGTAAGTTGATGCATATAATTGAAATGATGTATTTTCAGTGTTTATGCCATTTCTATTTGTACTTTTGTGCTCTTACAGATGGAATGAAATTTGAGTTCAAGTATGATTATCTTTTTTAAAGTATGAAAGCATTCAGGGGCGCCTAGCTCTCTCAGTCCTTTAAGCTTCTGACTTGGGCTCAGGTCACAATCTCACTGTTCCTGGGCTGGAACCTGCATCAGGCTCTGTGCTGACAGCTAGCTCAGAGCCTGGAGCCTGCTTCGCATTCTGTGTCTCCTCTCTCTGCCTCTCCCCTGCTCACGCTCTGTCTCTCTTTCAAAAATAAACATCAAAATAATTAAAATATAAAAGCATTTAAGAACGCTGTCTTTGTAAAAGATCTTAAAATATGCACTGTATTTGAATGGGCTGTGGGTTGAATAATTATATTACAGTTAACTGATGTAAATTCATATGGGTATATTTAGGGTATAAAGATCAAAAGTACTAAACATTTACATTTATTAGAATATGATCTTTTAGCACAGGTAGAAAGGAAAAGCTAATTAGTTTATATCTGATTGTGGCTTTATGAATTTACTGCTTTGGTAATTTCTTAAATGTCACAACAAAAATATTGACCTATTTCTGTATGGGCTTTCATTGAAATGGTAGCAGTCATCTGAAATAATACCTAACAAATTAAAACACTTATATTAATTTACAGAGAACAAACTGAGAGTAGAAGGGAGTGAGTAGGGAAAATGGGTGATGGGCATTGACGAGGGCACTAGTTGGGATGAGCACTGGGTGTTTTATGTAAGTGGTGAATCACAGGAATCTACTCCTGAAGCCAAGAGCACACTCTATACACTGTATGTTAGCTAACTTGATGATAAATTATATTAAAATAATAATGAATAAAATTTAAAAGAACATAAATTTATAATAAAAGATAAAATTATATTTAGAAAATAAATGTGACTATTATAACTAGTATTTCTTCCTTCCATGACAAAAGCTCTAAATAACAAGTGGTTGCTCTTCTCAGTATGATAATCTCTTAAAAACTCCAACATATTTTGTTTGTTTTCCTCAAGAGAAGGGAAGCAAGGTAGTTTCATCGTTAATTAGGCTGTGTTTCTCTGATCAAGCCTACTTTTATTGCTGGTCTTAAGTTCTCATATAAGAAACAAAATGTTCAAAGTAGATGTTCTCTAGTATGTGATTAGAGTATATATTTTTGTCTTGATTTTTTAAAAAGGAAGAGGAAGAAGAATTAAGATTGAATGTGTTCAGCTCTGTGTTGTGTTTCTTAAAAATATTTTTTCCAACTTTATTGAGATACAATTGACATATAACACTGAGAAATATAAGGTGTACAAAGTGAAGATATATATAGGTATATATCAAAATGTTTATCACAATGGAGTTAGTTAACACATCCTTCACCTCATCTAATTACACTTTTGTTACTATTGTTGTGATGATATTGAGACTATTTAAGATTTACTCTCTTAGCAACTGTCAAATATACCACACAGCAATGTTACCTATGGTCACCATGCTGTGTATGCCATCCTCAGAACTTCTCTTGTAACAGAAATTTGTACCCTTTAACCAGTACTTCCTTCTTTCCCCACCCTCTAGCCCCTGGCAACCATCAGTCTACTTTCTGCTTCTATGAGTTTGCCTTTTTTTAAGAATCTACATGTAACTAAGGTCATACACTATATTTCTTTCCCTGTCTGACTTATTTCAGCTAGCATAGTGCCCTCAGGGACCATCCATATTACTGCAAATGGCAAGATTTCTTTTGTTCTTAAGGCTAAAAAATAGTACACACACATACATACACACACACCACCTTTTCTTTATCCATTCATCCACTGATGCACACTTAGGTTTTTTCCATGCCTTTGCAATTGTGAATGGTGCTGTAATGAACGTGGGGTGTGGGTGGGGGGGTAAAACTATCTCTATGAGATAGTGATTTTATTTCCTTTGGATAAATACCCAGAGGTGGGATTGCTGCATCATATGGTGGTTCTATTTTTTATTTTTTTGAGGAACCTCAGTACTGTTTTCTATAGCGGCTATACCAATTTTCATTGTGCAGTGTCCACCAAGAGTGCAAAAGGATTCCTTTTTCTCCACATCGTTGCCAATACTTTCTATCCCTTACCTTTTTGGTCAAAGATATCCTAACAGATATGAGGTGATAGCTTATTATGGTTTTAATTTGCATTTTCCTGATGATTAGTGATGTTGAGCACCTTTTCAGGTACTTGTTGGCCATTTGTATGTCTTCTTGGGAAGAATGTCTATTCATAGCTTCTGCCCATTTAAAAAAAATTTTTTAACATTTATTTATTTATTTATTTTTGAGAGACAGAGAATGAGCAGGGGAGGGGCAGAGGAAGAAGGAGACATGGAATCCAAAGCAGGCACAGAGCCCAACTTGGGGCTCCAACCCATGAACCATGAGATTATGACCTGAGCCGAAGTCAGACGCTTAACCGACTGAGCCACCGATGCACCCCAACCTCTGCCCATTTTTTAACTGGATTATTTGTTTTGTTTTCCATTGAGTTATAGGAATCCTTTGGATATTTTGGATACTAACTCCTTATCAGATATATGGCTTGAAAATATTTTCTGCCATTTTGTAGGGTGTCTTTTCATTTTATTGATTGCCAAGAGCTAATAGTAAAACCAAAAAACGTGCCAGGGAAGACATGGGAAAAAAATGTCAAGACATAAGCATTTTCAAGAAATACCACTCCTTATAGAGGTCCTTTTAGACTCTTATTTCAGCATTGGGAAATAGATCATTAAGTTGTTTAAGGGTTATGACATGAGAACAATGAGATGATTTCACTTTTATTAGTTTGTTTTCAGTTCTGGATAAAATATGCTTTGCATAGAGCACTAAACACAAAGATAAAAGTATTACAGTTTGAAGACAATTGACCTACTTCTTCCAGCTTTCTGGCAGGACCTGGTTAAAAATCAGCATCTCTTAATTCATATTTATACTTCATTTATAATGTTCTCTTTCAATTAAAATTAACATAATCACTAAAATAATTGAGAAACTTTCTACTCTGATCTTTCTACCCTGAATTTTAGCTTCCAAGAAAAACATAAATCCTGAAACATGCAGTTGTGTGAGCTTGATAATAATGGTCTTAAATCTAGTTCTAATGAAGTGTGGTTATCCATAACTGGTACATCTACACAATTTTATGTTGTTAATTTTGATTCTAAATGAGTGTCTCCTCCTCCGGAGTGGCAGGGGATTTTAGTAACATTTTTAAGGCTTGGAACAAACTGTTTTTCAGTATTAACCATTAGTTAACTATTTTAACTTAAATGCCCTGTCCCAGTAATTTGGAGACTTATTCTAGAAAGTCTTCATATCCTTCAGATATATAGGAACAGTCTTATTAATTGACAGTTTTGTAATTTACAATTTAGGTAGTAATTTGGTCTTCCCCTCCTTTTCTTTTTCTTTCTTAATCAAACCTATGCCACTAATATTTTTGATCTGTTTCCATTATAATCTTCAAATTGTATTTCTCTATAGTAAAATAAAATTAGAGTCTCAAGCCAATTCTTCTAGGTGTAGAATAAGATTGATGTTGCTATGTTTCTTCCCGGTTTTGTTGAATAATTCAACTTTATTTTCATCTTGCAAAGACCTGATATTTTTCTTTCACACAGCAGAAATTGGTTTGAATTTATTGCACACTTTGATCCCCAGCTTCTTTTCATGAAGCTTTTCCTCCTTGCCTTTTCCATCCAGAAAATAACTATTTTGGTGTTTATGACTTGTATGTTTTTTTCACCTTGACTATCAATATTCTCTGTTTATATCCTACCTTTCTCTTTTATTTCAAAGGACATTGCAAGGTAAAAAGTCGGTTTGCATTGGAAGTACTAAGCCACTTATTATTTCTTATATAGTTTTCTACCATCTCTGCATACCAGTACCATTTTTCATCCTGCATGCTGATCATCATCAAACTTAATATGACCTAATAATATCATCCATCTTTTTTATAATAAAACCACAGTCATAGAGTCATATAATTTTTTATCTGAAGGTTGCATTGTTTTTCTGACATTCTAAAGATGAGGAATCTGACTTGGAGACTTGGAGAAGTTGCTCATTAAGATGCATTAGATTCCACTAACCCATTAGAAGAGGTTTAGGGCTGGAACATGGGTTATCAGATATGCTTCTCTTCTTTCTGTGCTACTTAATATGAAGTAATCAAATTGATAGGAGTTGTATTGAAAAGCTTTTGTTGCTTGTGTGGTACTTATAATGTATTAGGGCTCACACTGAGGCAATACCCCACTCTGGCTATTCCCCTGTCCCTTTGAAGAATAGGAATAGTGAAACAGGTCAAGGACAACATGGACAATGGCATCCTCAGGGATGCACATTACACAGTTAGGTGACTTCCTAGTGGGCCCACATAGAAGGGACAAAGGACATTTAATTTACACTACCAATGCCTATTCTCCAGTGGGGAAAGAAAAGTTAATTGTTATAAAAAATTAGAGAGGAGTTAATTGAACAATTTATAACAAATTTTGGTTGGTGATATTTATGAATCACCTTCCATTTAATACACAGAGTTTCATATTAAAAATACTGTTTTTTAAGTTTAAACATAACTTAAAGATCATTTTACTTATTTAGCCATATGGTTCCAGTTATTTCAATAGTACAGAGCTACAGACAACATATAACTAATGAAGTATCATTCAACCAATAAAAATATGCTGTGTTTCTACATTAGCAATAAGTATGCAGAGAGTTGTATCTGAGTTGCAGCATATACATATACATACATTGAAGTCTAGTAATTGAAATTTTTAGGCCAAAAATACTGTCAAAAAATTATGCATCACTAATGTTAGACAACTCACAACAGACGAAATTGATGAAGTGGGTAAAAACACAACACAGTGATTTGTAATTAAATGCATAACAGTGGTTATCATTACTGATAACATACAGTGGCAGACTCTTCTCCCCAAACTATTGCATTATCCTCCTGGCATATAAGTCAGCTATATTCCCTACCTTCCTCTCCAGTCAACTAAGACCATGTGATGGACTCTAGCCAACAGAATGCTGAAAGATATGGTGGGTAACATTTCTAACCTCGGCCTCTAAAATACCCATGCCATCCTTTACCTTCTGTCTTTCCTGTTGAATGATGAAAAAAATCCAGTGTAAGGCTCTGAGGCTGAAGGATGCAAGAACCCTGGTCCTAAAATAACCAGGTCTCCCCATCTCCACATTTGTCCCTCGTTGGACTGTGGCAAGAGAGTGAAGTAAATTTTAATGAGTTAAATCATGGAGGTTTTAGGTGGTTTCTTATAGCTCTCAGCCCGGATGAACTGAACATAGAAATGAAAGATTATCAAATTGCATCTGTAGGAGACAAAAATAATCATCTGTAAGAAAGAAAGTCAGGATTTGCATTTTTTTGGTAAGTTCGAGAGCCCATCATAAAAAGCCTTATTGGTTCTCTAGAGGCCACAGAATAGGTTTTGAGATCAGAGAGTGGTCCAGAAAGGAGAGAAAGAAGTAGGCTTAGACAACTCCTTTCTGGAACCTTAGGACTAGGATCTTAACTTTTATTTTCCACTTCCTCTTCCCTAGATAGACTAACACAGAATATGGTCCCAGGGAGGAAGGGCATGGGCTGACCACAGACTCTGTCTAAGCTAAAGGGACAATTGAGAAGCTTCCTTATAATTCAGCCACCAAGCTAAGAACAGATGTGCAAAACCTGAGGTGGTAACAGGGCAATTTTGCTGGAAGGGCCTTTTGCGCTGTCTATGGTATATACTAGGAATATAGTTCTATAGGTTAGAAACAGCAGGAATAATTAGAGTACGGGTTAGGTACGGGTTAGGGCAAGGAATTACAAATTAAGGATCAGCCTCTTATGTTCATTATCTTTCAACAAAAAGACTTAGTAGGTTTTTAGTTTGTCCTCAAAAACATTTGTGCACAATGTGGTTAAGATGAAATGGGGTAATGTATGTGAAAGTACCCAGCTCAATGTTTGTCTCAATAAACATTTGTTGAAATCATTATCTTCTTTAACAATTATAGGAGAAGAAAAGACTATCTCCTGTATTTGTTAGACATTTTTGGAGATATAAATCACTAATGCATTTTCCCCCAAACCATTTAAATTAGCTGCATTTCCTGACTTCATATTTTAAAATAATCTTTTATTAAGTGGTTTTCAAACTGCAGTATGTATTAAAATTGCCTGGGGAGCTTGTTACAATATAGACCTCCTAAGCACATTGTATAAGATTCTTTTATTTAAAAGTGATTTAGTTGGTTAAACATCTTGAGCTCAGCTCAGGTCATGATCTCATGGTTTGTAAGTTTGAGCCCCAAGTTGGACTCTGTGCTGACAGCACAGAACCTGCTTGGACTTCTTTTCCCCCCTCTCTCTGCCACTACCCGACTCATGCTCGCTCTCTCTCAAAATAAATAAATAAACTTAAAAAAATAAAGAAAGAGAAACAGAGACAGAGATTGAGATGTAGAGGTGCTTAAAGATGTTACTTAACTTCCAGACAGCCTGTCAGTGAGATCTAGCCCTAGATCCCTGCATGGGCCATGCCCTTCAGAACATACACCCATCTCGTCTGCATTAAAGGTTGGCTTTAGCTGGAAATAACATTTCTTCCCTCAGGAATAGGCAAAATTCTTCCTAATCCTCAACATGTAGTTTAAAGGCCATCTGTAGAAAGCCTGAATTTCCACAATGAGATGTGATCCTTCGTTTTTTGTACAATCTTTACATTCTATCCTGTTTGGTATTGGTGCTACTTGAATACTATCTCATGTTGTCATTGTAGCTTTCCCCAGATTATAATTACTCTGAGAATGTTTATTTGTGTACATTTTCTTTTTAAAATTTTTATGTTTATTTATTTTTGAGAGAGAGAGAGAGAGAGAGAGCGAGCACGCAGGTGAGGGGCAGAGAAAGAGGGAGACACAGAATCCAAAACAGGCTCCAGGCTCTGAGCTGTCAGCACAGAGCCCGTTGCAGGGCTCAAACCCATGAACTGTGAGATCATGACCTGAGCCAAAGTCAGGAGTTTAACAGACTGAGCCACCCATGTACCCCATTTGTGTACATCTTCAATGCCCAGTATAGACATTGCATTTAATAGGAACTTATTTGTTAAAGTGAATTCATAAGTGGGATCTTATTCAGCCTTCTTGTCTTAAAGAACATAGTAGATATTCACAACCACCTTCTGAATCAGTATGTCTGCAATAGCATCACATACCTAAAATTTTCAAAAGTCAGGGAAAGTATTGTTTCTCCAGTTTAGGGGGTAAGATTTGAGACAGAACATTAGTGGTGTTTTTCAAGAGATTTATTAAATATGAAGCTTTATACACACAAAGGTGCTTCCTCCAACTCTCTCTTTCTATCTCTCTCTCTCTCTCTCTCTCTCTCACACACACACACACACACACACACACACACACACTGACACTTAAGCCAGTAAGAGCTCTCCTCAAGCTTTTGTGAAGCTAAAAGCAGGTTGTATGAATGTTCTTAAAGTTTCTTTCATAGGACCCTAATATTTTTCACTTAATAAAAACCAAAAGTTTTGACTTAGGTTTGTCCTGGTCCTCTTGATTGTTAAATGTGGCCTCATGTTGACCCCTCGCCAAGTTGAGGGCACATTTGATCTTGAAACGAGGAGAATCCTTTAATCAACGAATTTCCCTTGGGCCAGGTGGTTACAATCCCCAAAGGACTATCATGCTCAAAGCTGGATGGTTCTGCAGGCCACTTCAGGCTTTGTTGAAGTGAAAGCTTCCATAGGTCAATTGATATTTTCAGATTGTGGTTGTTTTAACAATGGGGTCAGCCAGATCAAGTCTCCAGACCTCCTTAATTATATATACCTGTTTAAGATTCTTTTCACACTCCTTTTTTAAAATTCAGCTATCAATGTAAATTAACACCCCAGCTGTATCATTGTGCCTATTCAATAATTACTTGTTTTGCAATTATCCTTAAGCATTAGTTACTTTTTTTTAAATTTTTTTTAATGTTTTTATTTATTTCTAGGAGAGAGAGAGAGACAGCGTGAGCAGGGGAGGGTCAGAGAGAGGGAGTCACAGACTCTGAAACAGGCTCCAGGCTCTGAGCTGGCAGTCAGCACAGAGCCCGACGCGGGGCTCGAACCCACAAACCGCGAGATCATGACAAGCGAAAGTCGGACGCTTAACCGACTAAGCCACCCAGGCGCCCCGCATTAGTTACTTTTTGAACTACGAGGAATAAGCTCCTTAGAAATTCTTAGAAAAGTTTAGCAGATGTATTGGGAAAGTCTTTACAAAAGAAATTAAATTTGAAGTGATCTGGATAATTAGGAGTTCCACAATGGATGATATCCTGGACTGCTGCCATTATTGTTATTTCCTTTGTTATCATTACATTTTTGTCATATCATTTGATTTTAAGCAGTTCTGTCCAATAAGACTGTCTGCAATAATGGAAATATTCCATATCTGTGCTAATATATTAGCCACTTAGCTGCATGTGGTCATTGAACAGTTAATATGTGACAAGTGGGATGAGGAACTAAATTTTTAATTTCATTTAATTATGCTTATAGTCAACTTTTTGGCCAGTATAGATCTAAAAGGTGGACAGTTTTGCCCCTTCCTTCCAGGGGGCATTTGACAATGTCTGGAGATAGGTTTAATCATGATTGGAGGGCTGTGCTACCATCATCTAGGAGGTAGAGATCAAGGATGCCAGTGAACATCCTACAATGCATAGGGACAGCCTCTTACAACATACAGTGATCTTGCCCCGAATGTCAATAGTTCTGAGTTTGAAAATCCCGCCTAGATTCTAAGATGTTTCTTAGAGAGAAGGGTGACTTCCTCCTTTCAGTGCCTAACACTACCCTATATGTATGTTCTTTGCGTAATGGCCTCAAAACTGCAGAAAAAGGAACAGGAATAAGAGACCAACAGGCCAACACTAATGGCAAACTGGAAGTGCATCATTTTTTAAACAAAAATATGCAGTTGAGTACTTAGGAGACATGTATAATGAAAATAATAGTCTTTGTAAGCTTCTGAAGGCAGTAAGTAAGCTATGACAAGGAAAAGATAGCAGTAAGATATGAAGGGATACCATCCAAACACTATTTGCACACAGTGAAGCATATGCAGTCTTCATAAAATGGCTTCATATTATTAAGGAAAATATAAATATTTAGCAGTTTTAAAATATGCAACCTATGTTTAAATCTATAGAGAACAAGAAATATAAAACATTATTCATTGCATTTCTGATTACTAAGGCAGATATATTTGCTCTTTTCTACACTCAGTTAAGTAATGCTTTCCTCATTTTATAGTGCAGAGTGGCAAGTTCTCAGAGAACAGAACAGCCTGAGTTACAACAGCTAGTCACCAGCAAACCCAGTTCCAAACGCAGTTATAACTCCACAGTGGGCAAAATATATCTCTAACTTGTAAACAATTGCCCTGGTTGTATTATTAGTTGAAGAAATCATTGTAGAAAGTTTAAGAGAATTACCAAGTAACCCACTGGTTAGTGGCAAAGCAGGAATTAGAACCCAAATGGAGCTGAATAGTTAACCCCATGAAGTTTCTTTTTTTNCGCCCCAACCCCATGAAGTTTCTAATCATAACCTACTTCTTGTCATTGAAAGACAAGACTGATTTGTTTTGTTTTGTTTTTCCAAATCAAACTATCTGTTATGTGGTGAATCATGGTGGGAAAATTTGTGGATTGTATTTATTTTTGATAAGACATTTTTAAAGCAGTTTTAGGTTTACAAGAAAATTGAGGGGAAGGTACAGACATTTCAGTTACTTTCTCTCCTTATACATGCATATCCTTCCTTCTTGTCAACATCATTCACTGGAGTGGTACATTATTTTTACCAAAGATGAACCTACATTGACATATAACAGTCACCCAGAGTCTATAGTTTCTCTTAGGTTTCACTCTTGGTATTGTACATTCTGTGTTTGGACAAATGTATAATGATATATATCCATCACTGTAATATCATGCTGAGTGTTTAAAGCCCCTAAAAATTCTCTATACTCTGCCTATTCATCTCTTTTCTCTGCCCCACACAACCACTTAACTTTTTATTGTCTCCATAGCTTTTCCTTTTCCAGAATGTCATAGAGTTGGAATCATACAGCATGTAGACTTAGCAGATTGATTTCTTCCATTTAAGGTTCCTCCATGTCTTTTCATGATTTGTTAGGTCATTTCTTTTTAGCCTAAGTAATATTCCATTGTCTGGATGGACCACAGTTTATTCATTCATTTGCCTACTGAAGGAAATCTTGGTTGCTTCCAAGTTTTGTCATTCATGAGTAAAGTTGCTGTAAACATCTTTGTGCAAGTTTTCATGTGGATATAAGTTTTCAGATTCTGTGGATAAATACCAAGGAGTATGTGACTGTATTTAGTTTTAAAATGTACCTTCTTATGCAAACTTATTCCTTGTATATGGCATCAAAGTTAGAACTATATACTAAAAAGTCAGAATTCATTATGCTGGTAGTAGAACTATAAAGCATAAAAGTATTATGTTTTTCTGGAAATTATTATCTTTCTTGCTGACTCACAGTACTCTTCCAAACTAAGAATTATTTTTGAGTCTTTTTTTCACATAAACTAATTATGTATAATAAGAGTTTTGTGAAAAAAAAAAAGTTTTATGAACATGATCACATCCTTATAAAAATCCTCTGTTAGCAGAGATAACAATTTCTTGTGTTTTGTGTTATAGTGAACTCTTGTCTGAGTTAATAATTTTATTTTCATGGTAGGAGTAGTTTGGGGTCAGAGAAGATCTGCTATAGTATAAGATGGTGGAATCATTTCTATCTGTTCTTCTCTCCATTGTCCTTCCCTCCATCTCTTCCTTCCTTCTTTCCTTTCACTAATATTTATTAACTACCTACAGGATTTCAAATGCTGAGCTAAGCCCTGGGGATACCAAGGAAATATGTAGGAACCTTAATTAGTTTGATGTTAAAGAAACTGCATTTACCAGACCACATTATACCCTAACCCTCTTACCTGAAGAATCAAACCTCATGTCTACATTCTCCCAGCTAGTTAATTGTTCATGAATATCAAAATAGTTTGTGTGTGTGTGTGTGTATAAATTACAAAAATACAAAGTAGTTTATGTATATATATATATATATATATATACACACACACACATTATATATACTATATATTGTATATACTATATATCCTATATATATTATATATAATATGTTGTATGTATTTATTATTTACCTATTTGTTTGTTAGGTTGCTATAACAAAAAGATGCAAGAATTCAGTTCCCTAAACAAAACAGGAAGATAGCTTCTTACTATCTCCAGTAACGGTCTAAAGGTGGATGCCTGCCCGAGGTCTGGTGGGCAGCTGTGTCATCCTTAGCACATGGCTTATATTTATTGGTCTCGGGTGGCTGCTCAATTTTTTTTTTTTTATCATCAGCCAGTGTAATGATGTAGCCAGGGGAACCCAGACACCTCAGTTTTAGGGGTGCATATCACTGCTACTCATATGCCATTGTTCAGAATTTCATCACAGGGTTATACTAATGGCAAAAGAGGCTGGGAACTGAAATTTTTGGCTGGTTGGTATGTATTCAGGTGATATTCTCTCAGAGGAAGGAAGAGAAAGATCCATAGGCCATACCAACCAGCTGCATATCTGTTTTGGCAAGTAACTTTTTGACGCTTATAACTATTGCTCTGCCTTGACTGTAAGCATCATGAGGACAGGGTATATTTGCTCATTTTTATGTACCCAATAAAGAGTACCATGCTTGACTCATACTAGGCCATCAGTAATATTAGAATGAATTTCCTAAATGCTTAAAAACCTAAAGGTAGCATTTTTAGTTGGCCTATCAAACATAAAGGACTATTTTAGGAACTTTTTTCACTCTGTAGGAATTTTATCTCATGCTGGGATTAGTTGGGTTTAGAGCTTACCTGTTTGTAATTTTATTTCCCATAAGCCTTCCAACTCCATTTACTTCCAGAAAGTAAAATGGAACTTTTTAAAAGGCATCCAATAGGGGCGCCTGGGTGGCTTAGTCGGTTGGGCGTCCGACTTTCGCTTAGGTCATGATCTCGCGGTTCCTGGGTTCGAGCCCTGTGTCGGGCTCTGCGCTGACTGCTAGCTCAGAGCCTGGAGCCTGATTCAGAGTCTGTGACTCCCTCTCTCTCTGACCCTCCCCTGCTCACGCTGTCTCTCTCTCTCCTAGAAATAAAAAAAAAAAACATTAAAAAAAAATTTAAAAGGCGCCAATAATGTGGAAACAGCCATGAAAGTTAGAAAAATTATAGTGAACAGCACCAAAGCAGCAGTTGAAAACCACATAAATATAATGATCATAAACACATACACATACACACATCTGTTTGAGTTAAGACTTTTTAAGGTATAGGTGACAGAAATCTAGCCCATAGTTGCTTAAGCAAGGGAGGAAGGTATTTTATGGATAAGGAGTTTCTTAGGGCACCCACTGAGAAGCCTCAGAGAAAGCTGGAAACTAGGACAAATGTCATGAGTCTATATATCTCAGCTCTGCCCTTTCCAGTGTGCCAAATATTTTTCATGCTGATAACCATCTTTTGATTTTTGGCTATAAAGCACTAGATAGATACCAATCCAGTCTGCATTTCAACCAGAGAAATCCAGAGTCAATTCACTACTTAATATGAGTTAAGATGGACTCTGAACTGTTGTCATAAAGAGTATTGTAGGTAAAATTTCCACCCTTTTTGGTAGATTGTTTTCAAAGATGGCTGCCTCAAGTCTTCTCATGCTCCTTTGTAGTGTGCTTCCACTGCTGCTCTCCTCAGGAGCAGATAGAAGTGGAATCTATTTCTCTACCCCTTGCATCTGGACTTGCTTGTGACTTGCTTTGGATAACAGATTTTGGCATAAATGTCAGAGTGAGTTCTGCACCCAGGTTTCAAGAAGCCTTTGTAGCTTTTGATACTGCACTATTGTAATGCTGACCCGAGAGAACCAAGGCATGAAGACTCCAGGGTAAAAAGCTAAATAGAAAAAAAAAATGTAGTCTTTGTAGGTGATCCTAGCCTACAGCCAAGAGACAGTGCCCATTACTAAATGCGAATGAGCCATTTTCAGCCTTCTTGCCCAGCTGACCCTGTAGTTGAATGTGCCTGTATAGGTTAGTTCAAAGTACTCCTTACTTCCATGTTATGGCAAATAATAAATGGTTTTGTAAGTCCTTGAGTTTGGAAGTGTTTTGTTGTTGTTGTTTGTTTTGTTTGTTTTCTAATGCAGCAATGGGTAACTGTGACAGTTTTTTTTATAGTCATTGTGTGCTAGGGATAGAGTACATAGAAACATGGCAGCTCCTTGGATAATTACATGTGAATAGTATTGGTTGAAGACACCATTTTTTTTTTTTTTTGAGAGAGAGAGAGAGAGAGAGAATGAGCACATGTATAAGCAGGAGACAGAGAGAGAGGGAGAATTCTAAGCGTACTCTGTACTGTACTGTCAGTATAGAGACCAAAGCAGATCTCAATCCTACAAACCATGAGATCTTGACCTGAACTAAAATCAAGAGTCAGACACTTAACTGACTGAGCCATCCAGGCACCCTTTTTTAAAAATGTTTATTTATTTTTGAGAGAGAGAGAGGCAGAGTGCAAGTGGGGGAGGGACAGAGAGAGAGGGAGAGACAGAAGTAGGCTCCAGGCTCTGAGCTGTCAGCACAGAGCCCAATGTGCGTCTTGAACCCACAAACTGTGAGATCATGACCTGAGCTGAAGTCAGATGCTTAACTGCCTGAGCCACCCAGGTGCACTGAAGAAACCATTCTTAAGAGCCCTTTGGGAAATGGCTCTGAGAAGAAGGCTTGGTTATGAGCAAACAAGGTAATAAGACTGAACTAAAAACTATATATTAAATCATTGAATTTCTACAAAATAGGGCTTTTAGATTATTTTTTGGAATGCACCAAACAAAATAATATTCAATTTATGTAAAGTTTCCAGCCCAGTATCAGGTGTTCTGAGTCTATTCTCTCCTTCATTTTCATTCTATTCATTAGTGAAGGGATGGATTCCAAAGCTTTAGTGGCATGGAGAAGCATTTCCTCTTACCTTGGACATGTGTTACTTTAAAAGATGAATTATTCCTATAATTCAGCTTGCATCAGGAACATTAGAGATGATGTCTATCATGAATGAATATTTTAAAGCCATCCATTTGTGATTGGACTACATCTTTAATACTGCTGAGCTCATCTAGTTGGAGGCTGATTAGGGAGGGGGTAATGCTCATAGTAAAGACTTAACAATGGCAGCAGCTGCTGACAGATGGATAGGGTTGGGTTTCTGCCATTTGGTCTGGTCGACAAGACATGAATGACAGTTTAGAAAGCAGTTCTGGTAGGAGTAATGAAAGCCCTAGATCTTTCTTTATTCTGTTTTTAAAGATTCTACATTTTTATGGTGCCGTGGTTGTAGAGGCTGCAGACTGTTATGCCTATTTTAATTTTATATTTGATCTTTATTTTAAAATGTTTCTTTTAGCCATGCTACCATATATAATGATTTATTTAAAATACTTTTCACCATTGGTATTAGCATTTCTCAAGAGGTTACAACTAAGAGTATTGAAGAAAATGATCAAAGAGTGTGGGAATTTAGGAGAACTCCAGTAACTTCTAGCATTTTTAAAAGTGAAAACTGAGCACAACAGTGAAGGGGCACCTGGGTGATTCTGCTAGTTGAGGTTTTGACTCTTGATTTTGGCTCAGGTCAAGATCTCATAGTTCATAAGATGGAGCCCCATTTCTTGCTCCGTGATGACAGCAATGACAGCATGGGATTCTCTTTCTCCCTTTCTCTGCTCCTCTCCCTCCCTATCTGCTCTCTCCCTCTCTGTTCTTCCCCCCATCTCTCTGCCCCTCCCCTGCCTCATTCTCTCTCTCAAAATAAATAAATAAACTTGGAAAAAAAGATACAACAGTTAAGTAGAAGGCATGTGGGAGCATAGGAACTGAGGGATATTTCTCATATATTTTTAAATGCTTATTTATTTTGGAGAGAGAGAGGGAGAGAGATGGAACAGGAACAGGGGAAGAGCAGAGAGACAGGGAGACAGAGGATCCAAAGTTCCCACGCAGGGCTGGAACTCACAACCTGCCACCCAGGTGCCCCCATTTTTCATATTTTAAAAACAAACAGAAATGTCATTTTCTGCTGTAAAGATTACTTTTGAGTTTCTTGCTGATGTTACATACTATATGTTTCCCCTCACTGCCTTCTACTACTAGCCAAATGCCACTCTAGAAAGGTAATGAGACCTTTACTTCTTGGTAATATTTCTGAATTTCTTAGGTAAAGCTCATAAATTCACCTTTGAACTGTGACGATTAGGAAGTACTTGAACTCTAAACTCAAACTACTCTCAAGCATTAGTAAGGGTATGAGTAAAAGAAAAACCATCAAAATATTTATGCTGGGAGTCACTCATTAGTTATAAATAGGCAAGAGTCAAACGATTATATTCCTGTCCTGTGAGCTGCAGATTTGGATAAAAACCTAAAAGTTTATTTGAGCAGAAATAGAGGTGTTCTGGCACAGACTAATGAAGGCCAATAAACTTTCATTTAACTGGAGTCTTAAAATACTTGGGGCGCCTGGGTGGCTTAGTTGGTTAAGCGTCCGACTTTCGCTTAGGTCATGATCTCGCGGTTCGTGGGTTCGAGCCCCGCATCGGGCTCTGTGCTGACAGCCAGCTCAGAGCCTGGAGCCTGTTTCGGAGTCTGTGTCTCCCTCCCTCTCTGACTCTCCCCTGCTGTCTCTCTCTCTCTCTCTCCTGGAAATAAATTTAAAAAATATTTTAAAAAAATACTTAAAAATTTGCTTACCTACAACCACTGCCCACTCTACTCAGACTCCTCCCTGACTTGATAGGACAGCGCTTGCTATTTACTAGGTTTCTTAACGGTGAGGAATGGGTTTTGTTTTATTTTGTTTTGTGTGTATATGTTTAAGTACCTAACAAATTCTGTTATTTGATGAAGCATTGGTTATTTTTTTTAAATAAATAATGAATGGCCAAGGTACAAAAACAGAAATGTACTATGTGATTCTCCTTGCTATGATGATACCTGGGTACCACGAAAGTAATTACCATAAGAACCGTTATCTTCATTATAACAAAAGGCTTCCCAAACTTCTGTATTTTGAAAACCTACACTGAAATACTAAGACTGGTACCTAATAGAATAAAAACCTACTATATCACAGAAAGCAATCACTCAGACAATTAGGAACCATCATCAGCTCATCTGGAATAAAATCATTGCCAAATATATCTGTATATCCAGGAATTTAAATCATATATCATAAAATAATTCTAAAATCCAAATGAATATCTTATCTTTCACCAGTTTGTTACTAATATTTCAAAAACAGTGAAACAATGACATCACATTTCTGCAATGATATATATTTCTTGAGGACAGATGGCTGTTCTTACAGTCCACAGATAATACATTTCCTCATTATGTAACCTAGGAGATAAAAGAATTAGCTTAATCTCTGATTCTTTTAGTTATTTGAGCCAAAGCCTCATGGAGTTTGTTAAAGAGCCCAATCACATTGGTATAATTTCTAATTGTTTCTTTATGAAAAGCTAAGAGCATATTCTGCGAGCAGCCTTTTACAAATAATGAAAATGTTCCCTTGGAACTAGTTCACAACTTGATTTATGTCCCCTGGGGTAAAATACGTCCCGTAGCCAGTGGCCTGACTTTCCAAGCAGAACTTTGTTGCGGATACTTAAGCCACACACAAACCAGCTGATGGGGGTGGGGGATTTATCTTGATTCTAGGATATAATTTATAAGAATCTAAAAACAGAAACTACTTACTCTATAGCTGTGCCTCATGGGTCCCTACATGGAAAATGGTCTACAATAAAAGCAGTTTGTTAATAACTGAATGAATTTTCTGCTATAAGGATAGCCAGTATTTACTGAGCCCTTATCCTATGGCAGGAAATGTTTACGTGTATGCACACATGTATGTATGTGTGTATATGCACACATGTGTGAATATGCATACACACATTAATTTCTGTTCCCTACCACACTGTGAGTAAGGTACTATCATTATCCATGATTTATAATGGAGCAAACTAGGGCTTGTAGGAGCAGAATGGCTTACCAAGGTCATAGTTTAATAATTACTCGGGAAAGGATTCTGAAGCAGGCGATATGCTTACAGGGACCCCTCACTTGGTCATTACATTGTTCTGTGTGCAGTAGAGAGGCCGCTTCATTATGCAGAACACCTAGGGGGTGAGAATGAAATGTGGAATTAAGACCCAGCTTCTCAGGATGCCTTAGTGGTGTAGTGGGTTGAGTGTCTCACTTCAGCTCAGGTCATGATCTTGAAGTGCCTGAGGTCGAGCCCCTGGAGCTCACTGCTGTCAACACAGAGCCTGCTTTTCTCTCTTTCTGCCCCTCCCCAGCTTGCTTTCTCTCTCTCTCTCAAAAATAAATAAACATTTAAAAAAATGAAATATCAAAACCCAGCTTCCCCTAAAGAAGTGTGTGTGGCGGGGGTAATAGGGAGAGGTTGTTGGTATAAGGGTCTAAACTTTCAGCTATAAAATAAGGTCTAAGGATCTAATGTGAGATGTGGTGACTATAGTCAATAACACTATATATCATTGAAATTTACTAAGAGTAGAACTTAAATGTTCTCCCCCCCCCAAATATTAATATGTGAAATGCTGGATGTGTTAAATAACTAATGGGAATCCCTTCAGAATGTATACAGATATCAAATCACTACAATATATGCTTTAAATACTTCTAATTGTATTTGTCAGTTATGCTCAATAAAGTTAGGGAAAAAAAGAAGTGTGAGAATCAGTCCTTATTTTATTTAATGACTTCTCTGATGGCAAACTTACTTTTCTCATACCAAGGGGAAAATTAAGTTTATGTCCTCATTTTTAACCAATAATGCTTCTCCAAATGAGTTGGTAGAAAAATAACAAAAATGAAGGTAGATAGATAATTTGCAAAGAGGAAATGCCTAGGTAGCTAACGTCTGCCAGTCATAAATTACTTTGTTTTTGTGCCTGTTTAGCTACAGACAAGAATAAAAGGAGATGATTTTGTAAAAACCCCAATAAAGCAAATGGCATGTGACCATCAGATCTTTGTAAATCAAACATTGTGTCTTGTTTTCCAAGTAGCATCATATTCATCAGTTTTATATTCCATTATATCATTCGGTGCTTTTTCCTGCATGCTTCTAGTTTTTCTCATTAATCTCTTAATATGGTAATTACATTGCTAAAGGTCTGATGTTGAACCATATTTGAATTCCTGGAGGGATAAAACCTACTTGGTCATGATGAATATATATTTTTATGTACTTTGAGACATTTTTCTTATTAATAGTAAAGATGTTTGTATCTATATCGATATGTAAATAAGAATAAATTTATTTTCCTATACTTCTCTCTCTTTTTCTCTCTCTTACTCTGATTTATATTTCTCAGACAAGGGCTAGAAAACCTTGTTTTTCTATAAAGAGCTAGAAATAATTTAAGGTTTATGGACTAAGAGGGAAAATCAAGGTTATTATATAGGTATTTGTACAACCATTTTAAAAAATGTAAAAAACATTCTTAGCTTGTCAGCACTACAAAAACAAGTGGTGCCGGGGGAAGGGGGTGCCTGGGTGGCTCAGTTGGTTAAACTTTCAGCTCAGGTTAAGATCCTACAATCTTGAGATTGAGTCCCACATGGCGCTCTGTGCTGACTGTGGAGCCTGCTTAAGATTCTCTATCTGTCTCTCTCTGTCTCTCTCTTTTTTTCTCTCTCTCTCTCTGACCCTCTACCCCACTTGCTGCGCTGTCTCTGTCTCCCTCTCTCTCTGTAAAACAAAACAAAACAAAAACAAGTGGCAGGTAGGATTTGGCCCATGACCATACATATTCCTGTTTTAGGGCTGTTCCTAAGAAATAGGGCCATTCCTTTGGTTAGAAAAATCAGTTACTTTCAGCCAAAGGCAGGCCGATATGCCAAACTAGTCATTTAGAATGGCAAGTAACCTGCTTTGTATTTATGTTGGTATGTGCTGAGTGAAATGGATCTAGCTACTGTCACTAAATGGTCATTACCCCTGCCAAGGCTCCAGAGACCTGGGGATACAGCATTCCCTTTATAATGAAGGCAAGAAACCTCACTTCCTCATTCACCACATTACGAAACAGATAATTATATGTGAAAATATATTCTTTTTCTATCTGATTGACTTATAATTTGAAAGATATTTTCAGTGGGAAAAAAGTAATCTTGAGGTTGGAGCTGTGTTTGGGGAAGAAAACCTCTCAGATGATTTTGACACCCGAACAGTGGACTTGAAGCATCCTGGAGTGTTCAAGGGTGACAGGCCCCCGGAATTTTGCGAGGGCTTTTTCTCCCTTAGCCGTTTCTGCCAGGGAGAGCAAGCGAGAGCAGGACTGAACGTGGTGGCAGGTGCCCAGGGAAAGTGTGGATGGCCCGAGACAAATACGGTGTCTGACTAGAGTATATAAAAGGAACAGATGGGCAATTGGGCATTTTATTCTATCTCCTGCCTTCATTAACTGAGACTTCAGTGTTTTCTTCCTCCCTCTGTGTTATTACCCTCTGTGAAACAAGGTGAAAAGAGAGAAATTGAGGTGGGCTTTTTTGTGTATGTGACAGATGGTATTTTTTTTTTTTTTTTTTACAAATAGTTTATTGTCAAATTAGTTNCATCGTTTCATGTGTCTGTTGGCCATCTGGATGTCCTCTTTGGAGAAGTGTCTGTTCATATCTTCTGCCCATTTCTTCACTGAGTTGTTTGTTTTTCGTGTGTGAAGTTTGGTGAGTTCCTTATAGATTCTGGATATTAACCCTTTATCTGATATGTGACAGACAGTCTTAACGTGCCATACTTTCTTGTAATGTCCATTCTTCTCATAGTCACTGTGGCTATCTTGTCCAGCATGGGAAATTACCAGATGGCAGTCACTCAGAGAGGAGCAGTGGAAAGATGAATTTCAAAGTTCACATTGACCTGATAGATCAGTTTGACTCTTAGAAATCTGACAAACTTGGGGGATTTCAAAGAACCATGGAGAATCTCAGCAGTTTAAAATATTATATGTAGAACACAAATCCCTCTGAGGTACTGATCAGACCTAAGGATGGTATTCCTCACACAAACATACAAAAACAGAACACACCTTCAAACATATTACATTCAGTTTCAGGGTTTCATGGACTTCCTGTGAACTCTCATTTTTGGAACTTAGGTTAGCCAAGCCTTGTCTGGTTAATTTTCTAAATGGCCTGAGGAAGTTAAGACATGTGCCCAGTCAAGCCCTTCTCTTAGTTTAGATAGGGAGATAATGCTGTTTAATATGAATTGTTTTGAATTGCTGCACTTAGTATTAACTAGGGAAGTGTTTTTTCACTTCATAAAATTCATACAACTTATTCTTGCTCGCATTTAAGTTTATATATATGTATAAACACATATATATATACACATACAACTATAATACAACATTCAACCTATAGTTTTAGGCACCTCAGAAAGGATTTAAAGGTAGTATTTTCTCTTTTTTAAACACCAAATTATAGGGGCACCTGAGTGGCTCAGTCGGTTAAGTGTCTGACTTCGGCTCAGGTCATGATCACACGGTTCGTGGGTTCGAGCCCCATGTCAGGCTCTGTGCTGACAGCTAGCTCAGAGCCTGGAGCCTGCTTCGGATTCTGTGTCTCCCTCTCTCTCTGACCTTCCCCTGCTCACGCGGTCTTCCTCTCAGAAATAAATAAAACATTAAAAAAATAAAAATAAACACCAACTTATAAAAACAATTTTTATTTTTATTTTTTTTAATGTTTTATTTATTTTTGAGAGAACGCAACCAGGGGAGGGGCACAGAGAGGGGGACAGAAATGGGCTCTTTGCTGACAGCAGCAAGCCTTTTGTGAAGCTTAAACTTAGGAACCCTGAGATCATGACCTGAGTCACCCAGGCACCCCTAAAAACAATTTTTAAACAGAGGAAAAATAGGGGCGCCTGGGTGGCTCAGTTGTTTAAGCGTCTGACTTCGGCTCAGGTCATGATCTCATGGTTCATGGGTTCCAGATCCGCACTGGGCTCTGTGCTGACAGCTCAGAGCCTGGAGACTACTTCAGAGTCTGTCTCCCTCTCTCTGCCCCTTCCCTGTGCTTGCTTGCTCACTCGCTCTCTCTCTCAAAAAAAAATAAACATTAAAAAAAATGAACTGAGAAAAATAATAAGGGTGTCCTAGAAGATTTAGTATACATTACATTTACCAAAAGCAAAAAAAAAAAAAAAAAGATATGCTCGTATTTGGTGACACTAATTAATGGTTTCTTAAATATAATGTAATTGATTTTTTAAATATTTCACCTTTTTGGGAGATCCAAAAATGCTTTATGTGTGTAAAAGTATCAGAATTGTAGCTCAGCATCAAAGAATAAAAGGAAGCAGCTTTCCACAGAATTCAGATTTAAGGAAACTTGGACAAATGTGTTAGTGGGCACAAGTGTGTGCATAGGTGATACAGTAAAAGTTCTGAAATGCCTACATTTCAAGGCAAAACAGACACTATTTAGTCTGAAATGATACATTCCCAAGTTTATGATAGCCAGTAGAGCTGGAAGACCCAATTTAAGCAATTTAAATGGTACAATAAGAACTATAAAATACTTTCTGTTCTTTATTGTTTACTCTATTATTTTAATGGGAATCTAAAATTAATTAGAACAATGTCACCAAATCCTTCACTTTTAAAATTCCTCTACTTAAAAGGAAAAGACTTTCTTTGAGATTTATAGTGCTGCAAGTGAGAGAATAAATTATTTTCTAGTTTAGTGGCATCAAGTTAGAATTTAGCATTAGCTGCTTGCCAAATTTCTGAAGGATATATATATCCTTAGGATATGTTAAAAATAAATCTCTATGCTTAAATTTATACGTAAAATAGAAATTAACAAGGAACATTTTGAAGAGGTTAGTTTACTTAACTCCCTGTTGCATGCCTTCCTTTGAATGTCCTCTCAGCAGGAAGATTTTCTTTTTTCATTTAATTTTGCAGCAGAGAAAATTTCTTCTCTTTACCCACAAATGCCTGGTGGTGATACTGGCTGTCTTCCTTCACAGGCAGGAGGCCTAAGTACTTAATTGTTCATTCTCTACATAAGAATCACTTTGCCTAACAATGAAATGCAACTACCTCTAGGGTAAACTGTAACAGCTGTTGGAAGGCATAAACTCAACCACACACCAGTTTGGGGCCTGGCTGGAAAAAATGCAAACTCAGTTGCCAGGGAGAGAAGGGATTGGTGGACTACATGCAGTGGGTCTTTAGTTCTAGCAAACTTGGCTTTCCCTCACCGCTGTTCTCACTCAGCTCACATCACCCTTTCATAACTTCGAGTGTTTCCTTCCTCCTCTGATCTTCACAGGGTAGGTATTTATCTTTCTGCCAGTTTCCCTCCCTCCTTTCTAGTTAATTCCCCTAATTGTCTGCTATTGTGTTGAGTAATTTGCGATTTCAAGTCAGCTGTCAACCAGAGTTTTCTGTTCAGTCTCTGGAATTAATCTTGACATTTCGGTCCCTCTGTTGGAGGTAAGGGAAGTTCTTTAATATGCTGAGAGAAGAAAGAGAAGCTGAGGGAGACCACTGGGCTGCCTTGGACTGGCAGCTCTGTGCCAATGGAAGCTAGGGATAGAATCTGAGGCTCCCAGAGCTTTCTAGTTAATTTGATTTAGTCATATGACCTTTGTGACTCAGCCAATTGCAGGAAGAATTAGCCACACGTTCCCAGGCTGGAGGCTTTTTACCGCGTGTCCAGTTAACAGCAGTGAAATTTCTACTCTGGGTAAGATTGCAGGGCTTCTCTTAAATTCACCTTTTCCAGAAAGCCCTCTCTTAAACCTCCCCAGTATAAATTTCATTTTCTTTTCTTAGCACTTCCATGAATTCTATTCTTTATACTTGGCAACTCATCACACACAATCTTGTAATCCTGTGGCATTCCTTCTATTAAACCCTGCAGGAGAATCCTGAGTGTAAAGAATGGCTTACCCACTTATCTCCTAAATTTCACTTATATCTTGTTTTTCCACCTGCAAAAAGCTTTATTATTTCCATTTGATCCACAGCTTGGGCAAGGGCTCCAGAGTGGTTAAAAAACTGCCTGGTAGCTACAGGGAGAGAGGATCAGACAGAAGCTAGGACACCAAGGGGATGCCGGAGGGACCCTCTAAGTCTCCTACTTGTGCTTGAGGATGAGCCTTTCAGGGAGAGCCTCACCCTGCCCAGCCTGGGGGCAGCTAGCCTGTGGAGGTGAGTCAGGTGGTCACCATCTTCTAGATGAGTTTCCCCTCCTTACCTAGGAAGTGGTTCTCCCGGCACTCAGGGAGTCTGTGCAGGCAGAAACCAAGGCATGCAGATCCTCAAAGGCCTGGTTCAGTTTCTTCTCAAGATCCATGTTGGCGTCTGTGACATCCATTCATCTTAGGATGGTTTCTGCATGTCCTGGAAGAGAGTGGGCTGCCACCACTGGTTTTCCATCTCAAAGAGATGCTGGGCATTCTGGCTCAAAGTGGCCCACAACCTACACAGCCGCATCATGGTAGTAGATGTAGAAGCCTAGAAAGAGGTAGGCGTAGGAGGCTTATAGATGCATGTTGACCAGGGAGGTGATGGTGGCTTCTATCTCTGTGGAATAATTCTGGTGAGTCTGAGCTCATGGTGATAGGCAGTACAGACCTAAGCTCAAAGTATGGTGTTGGCTGGTCCCCACGGCGGAGGATGGCTGAGAAGATAGTTCCAAAGGTTGAGCCTGGAAAAGAGGTTGGAGGGTGTTTTGTGATGGGGCTTGAGGGTGATGGTGGCATAGTTCGGAGCCGACAGCCAAGAAAGAATTTTTGAAGATGTTTTTGGTGCAAAAAGGTGATTTTATTAAAGCATGGGAACAGAACTCGTGGACAGAAGGAGCTGCACTGGGGTTGTGACAGGAAACTGACTGTATACCCTCAGGTTGGGAGCGGGTTAGGGATAGAGTAAGTCTCTTAGGTATTTTGGAAGCAATGTTTTCAGGACCTTGAACGGCTAGCTGTGTTAGGAGAACACTATTACCATTTGGTAAAACCTCAGTCATGAGACCCCTCAGATGTATATCAGGGGGCCATAAGCTTGGAGTTTAATTGCCAGCTTATATCTAGGGGGTAACTGAGGTAAAGGAGGTTTCCAAAGGAATTTTTATATGTTAAAGTAGACTTACAGGTTCCGGGGGCGGGGGGAGGGGGTGGTCAGGATAATGTTAAGCCAAGATTTTCTTTTGCTTCTAGCAAAGTGTCCTCATCCAGGCAGCTGAGCTCCTAGAGGGAGGAGGTCACTCTGCCTTTCAGGGACTTGTCAGTGGACTGTGGGCAGTAAGAGAATTTAAGTTTTTGTTTGTCTTAGTTTCCCACATCACTTTGGCAAGCACTTAAACTCTGTTCCTTTGTTCTTGGGTAACTAGGAGTGTCTGAGGAATATCACACCTATTCTCCCTGGCGGTGGAGGGAGTGCTGTTAGCCTGACTTTGCCCTCAGCTTGCTTTATGTTCCCTCATCAGTTGGAGGCTGGAAGAAGGGGTGTCCCTGGGTCTATTCAAACATTGAAGCAAAAGACCAATTGGGTACCCTTGCATGACCCCCCCTTTTTTTTTAATGTTTTATTTATTTCTGGGAGAGAGAGAGACAGCGTGAGCAGGGGAGGGTCAAAGAGAGAGGGAGTCACAGACTGAAACAGGCTCCAGGCTCTGAGCTGGCAGTCAGCACAGAGCCTGACGCGGGGCTCGAACCCACGAACCGTGAGATCATGACCGAAGCGAAAGTCGGACGCTTAACCGACTAAGCCACCCAGGCGCCCCATGGCCCCCCTTTTTTTAACTTAATGTTTGCCATCCCTCCCATGGTTGTCTACAGGACCTCCCTCCCTTAACCCCTACCCCTCTGCCATATCCCTCCATTTCTTCTTCTACCAACTGTGAGCAGCAGCCTTTTTCTTTATTTTTTCCTCCCTCCATTTCTTCCTTCCACACAGTGAATTAAATAAGCACTAAGGGAAAACAGCGAGATAATATGAGAGGGAAAAAAGACTCTTTCCAAAATTTGAGCCAATCACATAGTGATTACAAAAAAGAAAAAGCTTCATCTTTACAGTCACCTGGCCCAAGTCCCTTGCTTTCTAACCTGCAAACAGAGATAAACAGCAGCATAGAGCCCAAGGCCCCTTTTGGAGATGATGAGCTGCCCTGTGATGGATCCAGGAAAGCATGATTTCTACCCTCAGCCTTTTGAGGTTTTACCATTTTACTTAGGATTTTGTGATTACAGTCCCAAGAGATCGGCAATTTCCCCGGGTAAGAATGTGTATCCCCCTGCCCCCACCTAAAGCACACATGGACAGAACAAGCTTTTCTCGATGCATTTAATATAATTTGTTTATTCTCCCAACTAGATTGTAAGGATGATGATTTTTTTAAGCTTTTACAGCTCTATCACCGTGAAACTCCTACAGTCGTCACTATATACTCATGAATTATACGTGGAATTATTCTTTCAACATTTATTGAGTCTTTGTGCATTTAATGGCAGCGATTGTCAAAAAGAAACATATTTTAAAGTTCTAATAATGTTAAGCAACTATATTTTAGCTTTATGATTACATTAAAGTGGAGATGCGATCTCTCTTCTGCACATATTGAAGTAAGTGAATGGAATATATCAGCGTTTATGTGGACAGGAATGTCACTTAGCAAACAGTGTGCCTGCTGATTGACGGTGGCACCTACCTCTCCCTGTGTTCTCTTCCTTTCCAGTGGCAAAGTCTGAGAAAAACACACTGAAACAACTGGAGCTGGCTTTATGCTGCTAAATGTTTATATTCTGCAGGCTGCTTCTTAAAGGCAGAGATGGTCAAATGCCTCTAAGTTAAAGTTGATTTATCCCCTCAACCTTAAGGGCTGTAGTGTTCCAGAACAGTCTTGACCATACAGACTTCTCTAGTTAACTTACTCCCCAGGTAATTGATCTGATCACATGCTCTGTGTATCAGCTTTACATGGCAACTCTCCTATTTATATCTTTGGCATGTATGTCTCCCTAAAACGACAGACTCCTTTATTCCAACAGCTTACTAGAACACTGTATTGGGAGGACTGATAGACTTCTCAAGCTTAGTGTGTTCAGAACCAAATTCTGGGTTTTTCCCCCCAAACCTGGTCATCTCCCTCCAGTTTTCTTTATCGCAGTTCCAATTTCTCAGATCATATTTGGAGTTATATTCCACTCTTCTCTCTGATACCCCACATCCCTTCTGTCTCAAACTGTTTGAGAAGCTCTACTTTCAAAATATATCCAGAATTTATATGCAAAATATGCTGTATTCCCACTTGGCATTTATGTAGCAATGAAAATAAACTAATACCTCTACAGTAACACTGTGGATGAATCTCACAAAATATACTGCTGAAAGAAGCCAGATGCATAAGTACATAGTCTGTGATTTTATTTATGTAAAGTGCAAAAACAGGCAAAACTAACCTATGCTGTTAGAAATCAGGTTACCCTTGAAGGTTAGTGACTGGAAGGGGTTTCCAGATGTTTAGTTTGTGATAATTTATCCAGCTATATGAGATATGTATACTTCTCTATGTGACACTTCATATAGGGGTGGAATAATGTTCCCTTCTTCCTTCCTATGGTCTTTTAGCTGTTGAATTGACATAAGACAGATTAATAGACAAACACTTAATTTTATATGTATGGGAGTCTCCAATACAGTCTGAGCTTTCAAAGGGAAGGAAAATAATTCACAGAAAGAAGAGAAAACCAAATGTTTGGTAAAGAAACATTTACCACACCTGGCCTAGATTTTTAGTGGTTATCTCTTCCTGGACCAGGCCCTCTCTCTAAATTCTTAGAGGAATTAAGGGAGGTAAAACACAACAACAACAACAACAACAAACTTCTGAAACTTTTTGGACTTTATTGCTTTAACACAAAATAATCCACGTGCCAAGGTGACACATTTTTGGGGGGAGGGCTTGTTCTAAACTCCTTCAATATGATATTTCTATAAAAAAAATTATAGGCAGGCATTGCTTCCTTTCTAGTCCAAATACCATCATTTCTTGATCCTGGAAGTGGCCTCCTCCCTCACTCCCTTGCTTCCATTCATTTTAATATGTTACTTAGTTTATATCATTTTTGTTCAGAAGCCTCCAGGGGCTTTCTGTTATTCTCAGACTAAAGCCAAAGGCCTTGCAAGGCCCCACACGATTCATTGCACCCAACTTTCTTAGGTGCACTTTCTCTTTTTCCCTTTCTCAGGGACCCCCGGTCACACTGGCCTGACATCTCTTGATGCTCACCTCCAGTCTGCTTCAGGACATTTCTGCTGTCTTGCTACCTTACCTTGAGTGCTCCACCCCTGTACATATTCAACTTCTTCTGTTCTCTGCTCCAGTGTTTGCTCACCAGTGAGGCCTTCTGTGACCCTCCTGTATACAGTATCACCCCCGCCCCTTCCCAGCCACCTTAATCTACCTATATTTTACCGTATGACATAAAGATTACCATATGACAAATTACGTTTTTAACTCGGTTATTATGTTTCTATTATTTCTAAAATGTCTGATCCATGAGGGTAAGGATTTGTGATGTGTGTTCATCTAGCAGATTTCTTCCTGCATCCTTGGTGTCTGGAGCAGGGCCTGGCATATAGCTGATCTGTGAATATTTGCTGAATACATTAAAACACATGTGGAACAGCTACTCCATGTGGAAAGAGCTACAATACTTCGGTGATCCCAGACCTGGTATTGCTAATGCTGTGAGTATAAGAGAAAAGAATCAAAATAGCAACTTACATCATATTGTTGACATGCCATATTCAGTTGTCTTACACAAATGCTTAACTAAAGGAAGATCTCAGCTAGATGATTCTAAACGGGGGGCTAGGGAGAGATCTCCGACACCTGTGAGGAGTGTTTCTGTGCACATTCTATAAGGAAATATATTGCTACTGATGGAAGGTATCTTATCCCATCAAGCCAAAATGCGAAAATAGCTGAAAAGCACTAGCAAGTGTTTCTGTATGATTTACCACATATGAAAAACAAATGACTATGTGAATGTGAAACCATATTTAAGTAGAAAAGCTGAACAGAGGACAATAAGTAAGCATGGATTACTGTCTTCTTCTTTCTTTTTTTTTTTTTAATTTTTTAATGTTTATTTAGTTTTGAGAGACAGAGTGTGATCAGGGGAGGGACAGAGAGAGAAGGAGACACAGAATCTAAAGCAGGCTCCTGGCTCTGAGCTGTTAGCNATAACACACAGTTATATAAAGTATAATTAAACACACCCTGCTATCAGATTTACTGTTGATACATCCACTTATTTTCACTTTGTAGAGCTAATAAATTAAGATTTTTTTTTTCCCTTGGGGCGCCTGGGTGGTTCAGTTGGTTAAGCTCTGACTTTGTCTCAGGCCATGATCTCACGGTTCATGAGTTCAAACCCTGCGTTGGGCTTGTGCTGACANGAGAGAGAAGGAGACACAGAATCTAAAGCAGGCTCCTGGCTCTGAGCTGTTAGCAAGGAGCCCGATGTGGGGCTCCATCTCACGAACTGCGAGATCATGACCTGAGCCGAAGTGGACCGCTTAACTGACTGAGCCACCCAGGCGCCCCTGGATTACTGTCTTCTAAGTTTATTCACTGAGATTAGCAGAGGTAGAAAGCATAATTTAATTTAGTTATAAGTTTTATTTTTGGTCCTAAATACAGAGCCTCAGTTGGCATATTTTCACCTGGAACAATGATTTTTAANACCCTGCGTTGGGCTCTGTGCTGACAGCTCAGAGCCTTGAGCCTGCTTCAAATTCTGTCTCCCTCTCTCTCTGTCCTTCCCCCGTTCATGCTCTGTTTCTCTCTGTCTCAATAATAAATAAACATAAAAAAATTTTAAAAAAGAATTTTTTTTCTCTTGGAAGCATAGAAGGACTAGGCATTTGTCCCCCCAAAAGCGGGCAGAGGTGAAGTGAGTGAAAAGCACACTTTAATTATAATAATGGAAAACTCTCCTTAGCTACCTTCAGAATACACTAAGGTCGCCAGCAAAGGGGTACCTGTTTTACACACCAGACAACTTCCCAGAGGGATAGCATCCTGTAGATGTTTGAATGTGATACTTAGTAACCTATGTCTCCCAGCAAGTTTCTTAAAACAACCCTCCAACTAACCCATTTCTGCTCATCTCCCATTACCTATTAATTTTAATTTCTCACTGTTCCTCAGTCCCACAACCTATCATCACCAAAGGAATTTGATCATTCCTGCTTCTGAACTTTGTACCCATTGTGGAATTTTGTTTTCTCACCATCTTTTTTCTTCAAGACATCGAATTACCTACCAGTCCCCATCCCTCCACATGTGTTGGCAATATTTCCTGTAGAAAGTTACTCTATTTGTGCTTCTGCGCTCTTCACTTGTATTGAAATCTCATTGTGATTCCTAAGAATAATAAACCAAGAATACCAATAATAAATTAGACAACCTCCTTAAAAAATTCCCTAAATCATCCCCGCTTCAAGATAATCACTGCCATATGAGGGCTGTACTGTATATCTGCAAGCATGTATGCACATACTTCAGTGGCCAGGATACAATAACATACATGGCCAAAATTTTCAGATATCAATGCTCTTTTGAATATAGACAAGGCTTGCATCCCAGCCCACCTGGACTCAAACTCGTTTTATAGCCTTACTTTGTGCATATTCTATATCTGATCTTACCTAAATGTAACAAAAATCAAAGGTTTTGGAAAAAAAACAAATCAATGCACATAACAACATTGAGAAGATGTGGATCTTACTTTTAAAGAGTATAATGTCTAATGGTGAGACAAAGACAAACAAACATGATATAATATCCACTTGTGTAAATAATACCTAATACTTATGGACTTTTAATCTTATGAGCTCAGCACTCTTCAGCCTTTTCAAAGTTTAACTGATTGAATCTCACAGTCATCCTAAGAGGCAAGCATCATGTGGAAAACACACAGCAGAGAAAAGGTTGACAGCATGTTTCTAGTAGAACCTGAATGAGTTGGGGAAATGTTCATAGGGGAGACAGTCCTTGAAATGAGTCTTCCTGGCTGAAGTTTTCCAGGTAAATAAATGTGAAAGGCATTCAAAGGAAGAACAATATTTTAAAAAGCTGAGAAATTTGAGAAGGCACAAAGTGTCAGGGAATGAGGAGTGTGCCAGATTTTAAAGTGCCAGAAGGAGAATGGCAGCAGACGAGGCTTGTCAGGAACATGAAGGTAAAATCACAAAGGATGTTGTAGCCATAGGTAAAGAGTTTACATGATATCGTGTGGCTTTTGAGCACATTTAAATCATTTCTGAGCAGGACAGTGACCTGATTTGCATGTAAGCTGAATCTTTCTTGCAGCAGAATGAAGGATGCATCCCTGGGGGGCTTAGCGTACGGTGAAGAAGACAGGAGGCATGACAAACACTAAGGGGTCTGTTCGATAGTCCAGGTAAGAAGTGATGAATGAGGATTGTGTCTATGGCAGTACTGGTGATGAAGAAAAAGGCAAGTGTGTGCCTTGTTACGGTAGAATTAAAAGCATGCGGTGAGTGGAAATGGCGAGTGAGGAAGATTGGGAAATAGAGGCTTCTATCTTGGCCAGCCTTGAATTCTGGGGCCACTTACCAAGATTTTGATTGTGAAGGGAGAGACAGAGCTTCTGGGAAGGTGACAGAGTAATGTTTGGAGATGTGGCATTTGAGATGCTTCCTGGACATCCAGACAGAGATGCTCCAAGAGGCACAGAGCCCTGGAGCTCAAAAGACATTTGGGCTAGACATTTGGGCTAGACATTCTGTGCTGAAAAGGTGGGAATTTAAACTCCTGGGAGGAAGTTAGCCAGTTAGGAAGAGCAGATCACCTGAGAAGATTAAAGCACTCCTCAGCGAATGTGGGAAATTCATATGGGGAAAAAGTACTTCTGGAGCAGAGAGTACAAATGAGAATGGTAAATCGTGATTTTGTAGTCTTCTGTGTATCAGCAGTAGCCAAAATCAATAGTGGATGCAATATCTTAAGTAGCATTTGTAGAAGGAGAATAGTAAACTTAGGCATAATAACTATTGATTAAATAAATGACCTTCAAGGATCTTTTAAAAGTCATGTCATTGTAATGCTGGAAACACAGTTTGAGTGTGACTTTAATGAAATTATTTAGGAATCGGTTTGTAAGACCAGAGATTTGTTGCTGGAACCAGGTAAATTGTAAATAGAACTATCTGTTAGCTATCACTGTACCCATCATCAGGTCTCCTGTTACTTCTTCAGCCTCCAGTTTTGATTGAGATAAGAGTTCATTGCTCCAATCATTCTTATGATGACTTTTAATGCCTCCAGTGTCAGATCATTAATTACTATGACCTGTTAACATGAAAAATAAGACCTATTAACCACTGTATACAAAACATTAAGGAGTGCCTGGGTGGCTCAATCGGGTAAGCCTCCGACTTCAGCTCAGGTCATGATCTCATGGTTCGTGGGTTCAAGCCCCGCATCAGGCTCTGTGTGGGCAGCTAGCTCAGAGCCTGGAGCCTGCTTCGGATTCTGTGTCTCCCTCTCTCTCTGATCCTCCCCTGCTCATGCTGTCTCTCTCTCTCTCTTTGTCAGAAATAAATAAAACATTAAAAAAAAGTTTTCAAAAACATTAAAATAAGACTAAAAACTTATTTATCTGACTTGTTTCTAAGAAGTAGACATTGTGAAATATTCAGCTTTTCATCTAAAACTTAGAGAATGAATATTGGCTGGACCTGATTGATTAAGGCTTTTATATATTTATTTTCTAAGAATTGAATGAGACTTCTATTTTGTATTATGCAAATCTGCAAATATCATACTTCTCTTCATGGTTTACAAAATATCCATTGGGCAGAGGCTTAAAATTAGCCCAATACAATTAATTATTGGTAGAATTAAAAACTATTTAATATTTTCAGCTTCCAACTTAATCATTAGAGGTAGAAGAGGCCATCAGAGATCTGTTCATTGGTTTTCACTGGATATTGGGATATTAATCGTGAGGAGGTCTTACTTAGTTTGGGCTGTGGATACGTAAGAATCTCATGAGGTCATTGAGACCCCAGAGTTAAACCTGGGTTCTTTTTCCCATCCCTGTCCTAAAATTTCTTCAAGTGGTCCTTTTTACCTCTTGTTTTCTTCCTCTGAATTCCCAAAGTTTTATAAAATAAAGAAATGGTACTTGCTTTTAGAGCTATGTCAACAATGGTTATGGGTCAGGATAGTGTTTTGAGATATTAATATTTGTTTCATTCTGCTTGTATCTTCACTTACGAAGTGATTAAACCTCTTTGTGTGCTTTCTTCTGGGTTTGCTTAGCGATGAGGAATTTTTTCCTTTTTTTAATGAAAACATATACTCCTTTAAGGGATCTTGCTGATGGGGAGAAAAAATAAAAAGGAAGACTGGTACCTTTAATTTTTTTATGTTTTATTTATTTCTGAGAGAGAAAGAGAGAGACAGCATGAGCAGAGGAGGGTCAGAGAGAGGGGGAGATACAGAATCTGAAACAAGCTCCAGGCTCTGAGCTGTCAGCACAGAGACAGACACAGGGCTCCAACCCACGAACTGTGAGATCATGACTGACCTAAGCTGAAGTCGGACGCTTAACCGACTGAGCCACCCAGGCGCCCCTAGACTGGTACCTCTGCGAAGCGGAAGTAGAAAGAAGTAGGAGGATTCTTCTGAGATGGAGAGCAGATGGAGGAATGTGCTCCCTAGAAAGACCAAGCCAATGAACATGCCTTAGCAGGACCACAAAGGGAAATGCTCTCAAGATGTTCCTTGGTGCTTCAGATTCCCAATGTTTGTAAAGATGTAGGCCCACGTGAAGTAAGGGATCATGTGTGAAGTGAACCATGAACTCTTATCCTTCTTGACCTTATACCAGAAGCCCCTCCTCAGGTGTGGTAAAGACACCTATATTATTTGTAATTCTAAAGAGGGAGTAGGGAGGAATGGTCTCCTGAAATCACCATTACATTTCTTAAGAGCCAGATTTAAATAAAATTAAATGATATCACATTTTTACAGTGTAGTCGTGGATGCAAATTTGTGCTATAGTAATTCTTTTATTTATAAAAAAAAAAATGCTGTTGCTTATATCTGGCCTGTTCTTTCCCAGCTCCAGTAATGTAATCTTGTAAATGACTGATATATTCCCTACTTTCATTGGCCTTGTAATGACAGAAAGTTCTCTGTGGGTTTCTCATACTTCTGCATATCTTGTGAGCAGAGGTCCTGAGTGCCCTTGGTACCAGGCTATCTTTTCAAGAATATTTATATAGTGAAAGGACTTGGAGATAAAGATAGTGTCTCCCTTTGGACCTCAGGGTAAGTTCACTTGCATCCTTAGAAAACAGAGATCGTGTCTCCTTTCAGACACATCTGGAAACCACCAGTTCTCTGTATTCAAGACTTTGGTTTTTGTTTGTTTTTTTAGATTCCACCTATAAGTGAAATGTTACGGTATTTGTCTTTCCCTGTCTGACTTATTTCACTTAGCAAATATCCTCCAGGTTCATCCATGTTATCATAAATGGCAAGATTTCATTCTTTTTATGGCTGAGTAATACTCCATTGTATGTATGTACTGCATATTCTTAATCCATTCATTTATTGAAATTGGGTTGCTTCCATATCTCGGCTATTGTAAATAATGTTGCAATAAGCATTGGAATGCACCGTATCTTTTTGAATGGGTGTTTTTGTTTTCCTTGGGTAAATGCCCAGTACTTGAATTACTATTCAGAAATACTGAATTGTATTTCTTTTTTTTTTAATGTTTATTTATTTTGAGAGAGAGGGGGTAGAATGTGAGTGGAGGAATGGCAGAGAGAGAAGGAGAGAGAGAGAATCCCAAGCAGGCTCCGCACTCAGTGTGGGCAGAGCCCAACTCGGGGCTGGAGAGTCATGAGACCGTGACCTGAGCCAAAATAAGATTTGGATGCTCAACCAGCTGAGCCACGGAGGCACCCCTGGATTGTATTTCTATTTTTAATTGTTTGAGAAATCTCCACACTCATTTCTACAGTGGTTGCACCAATTTACATTCCCATCAGCAGCATATGAAGGTTCCTTTTTCGCCACACCCTTGCTGATACTTGTTATTTCTTTTTGATTCAAATAGTTTAATATTATATTTCTCTGCCCCATATGCAACTGATGCAAATACTGTGATATTTTGTGTGTGACTCAGAATCACAATTTGAAATAGGAAGAGCAGCAAAAATAGACATTCAACATAGTTATGAAAGAATGCTCCTCTGTGCAAGAATCTATTGCATTAATGCTATCTCGGGGGAAGGATATGTTAATTAATTTGTCCTTTTAGTGAAATAAATACTCTCCTTCAAATATCCTTGTTCTCAAGAGAAATATTTGTTTCTCACAACACACAAGAGTTCTTAGCATGTGGGTAAAGCTGCCTTTCATTTTGAGGACATTGGGCAATAGATGGGGAAAGGATTTCTCTGGGCTCTGGAAGAGTCTGTCTTGTGAATGAATACTGGAGGTCATAGGTTCCACTGTGCCAGCACTGAGCACGAGATCCCAGGTGACAGGGATGCCCATCTGTTCTTTAATACATNCCATCACTGCAAGGACAGAAACAGACCTTATAAAATAGGAAGAAAATTAGGTATGGGATCTCTCTGGAACTTAAGAAAGCTTTTGATATTATAATCCCATTAGCAGCTGTTTAAAAATGGTTAAACTATGCTCAGGTTGGTGATGAACTTACAGATCTATGCTTCCACTATCCCATCAAATAACCAGAAGCAAAAACAAAAGAAAACCAGCATACACATGCGGTGATAACTAGGTGTGTCAGATTGTCTTCCAGAGGCACAAGGAACAGCAGGGACCAACCAGCCAGAGGTGGAGCCCTTTGGGGAGTGGCACCTGCTGGACATATGGTCAGAGCTGGATGGCCTTTGGCAGGCCCTGGGTTTCACGCCAAGTAAGGGAATCATGTTGGGAAAAAAAATGCATACAGTGGCATCAGTTGAGTAATGAGAAATAGCTTTACTATAATCAAAGTGGGCTACTAAACAAATGTAAGCTTCTTGCCTGTGTATGCTGAAAACAAAACAAAACAAAATAAAACAAAAAAAAACAAACCCCCATGCAATCCACCCAGGTTTTCTTTGATTCCCACCATGGCCTGGAGTACTGAGTTAGCTGTCCTGAATAGTAACAGCAAAGGATGAGATGGATGTGGCTCATGAGGTTCACAGTCTAGTGATGCATGTTATATCAATCACTTTCAATGTGATGTGCCTCCAAAGAAGGGCCTTCTTCCTCTAATTCCAGCTCTGTTGCCAAAATTCTCATTAGGGTTATACATTATGTCTTTAAAAGATACCTTTCAAAGTGCAAACAATGTATCGGAAGAATAAAGCATTACTGATATAAGCTATTAATGCCAGAGTGGTATGAAAGGGACTTCGTGTGTGTGTGTGTGTGTGTGTGTGTGTGTGTGTGTGTGTGTGTGTGTTATTTACTTTGAGAGAGAGCGCATGTGTAAGCAGGGGAGGGGCAGAGAGAGAGAGGGAGAGCTAGAATTCCAAGCAGGCTCTGCACTGTCAACACTCAGCCCAAAGTGGGGCTGGATTTCATGAACCAAATTGTGAGATCCTGACCTGAGTCAAAAATTAAGAGTTGGATGCTTAGCAGACTGAGCCCTGAGCTTCCTGGTTTTATACCACAAAATACTTGAGGGACTAGAATGAGGAAGTAACTGTGTGGTCATCTAGCATAAACTCAGGTTAGAAGACTGAGAAGGTGTGATAGAAAGGGGGGGTGGGCAGCAGGAGCCGAGCCCGCCAGGCCCAGGTGGTTTGTCTAAAAGGAGGTGATAGTGTTTTTGTTTCTCTTGTTTAAAGGGGAGACTTAATCAAAAAAGAACAGCGTAATCCAAAAGGAAAAACTCCCGGATTTGTCTTGTGTCTACACATTGTAATCTTGATTTCCAGGAAGAATTTGTGCTGAAGAGTTACACATTTTTTAAAAAGTTTGAATTAAATATGTCTTACTTTGCTTATTTGTAAAAATTAGTAGATCCTTTAGGATCACTCTGTTTTCTGGTGTGGACCTCATTAAACAAAACATCCTTAATCATTTATTTTTCTTTATATTTACACCATTTATATAAAGGGTTTCAGCATTCTGTCTCATGGATACTAATATATCCTTTTTCTGATACATATATTTCCCTGAAAGAAAGGAAATCTTTGTCATTAACTAGTCTAGGCTGGCGGATCCCAAAGTGTGATCCCAAGGCTTGAAGCATTACTCTTACTGGGAACTTGATTAGAAATGCATATTCTCTACTGCATGCAAGGCCTGCTGAACAAGACTCTCCGGGGTGGGACCCAGCAGTCTGTGTTTTAACTAGACTTCCAAACGATTCTGAACCGTTGGTCTAGTGCAACTCTTATGGTTAGATCAGGAAACAGGCTCAAAGCAAGATGATACTGTCCTCTTAGTTTTCAGATTGCCACCCTAGTGCTTTTGTCACTATGCTCAGTTTCGTGTCGAGAACACAATTGTTGGCGTTCTGTGGATCCTGGACTTTCCAATCCTCCACAGACAGTCCAAAGCTATCAGAACTTTCTCATGGTATAACAGGACATTTTTTTCCCTTTTTAGATTTCCTACAGTTTTTATTAGAAAATATAAAATCTTTGTAACTCAAGAAGCAGAATAGGAGATGAAACCCTGGGGTGAAGAAGGTTCTAGTAAAAATCAACTAACTTATATAACAAGGCAAACCTTTTTTAATGGAAAGAAAGTTATGCTTGAAAGAAGAGCAAATTAATGTGAAGTATGAAGAAATTATGATGGGACCAAGCTGAGGCTTCGAAAATGACTCAAAAGCACCCTGTGTCACTAATTGAAGTGAAGAGACAGACACTTGAATATCTAAAAATGAAAGCAAGTTTGAAATAAGAGTTCCTAGAGACCGGAATTCTGAATAGGACGTTCAGGATGTCTTTATAAAGCAAAGCATGTGTTAAACAGATTCTTCCCAGGACAGTGATGTCATTTGTTTTCACTCCCTGAAAATTAAAAGCCGTGGATTGGAGTCCTCAATGAATCTCTGAATCTTCCAAGGTGTTGAGGGCAAAGTTGGCATGAAAGCATTGAAAACAGACAATCTGATTTATTCTTGACGGAAAGGAGATGAATGTCAGTTACATTATCAGTCTTCACACTCTCATCTTGTTCCCTCTTGTAAGCCACAGCCCATATTTGCAATCTTATCATTTAATATTGGAAGAAGCAAGGAACACTTGTAGGCAGCTCCTGCCTATGGTTTTGACAAAGGAAGGCTATTTTGGGGGTCTCGGCTTTCAATTCTAATTCCAATGTAATCTCAGACCTTATTTTAACCCTGCCAGCCTCATCTCCCCTTTTCTGATATATGCTCAAGTGTACCTAATACTGTCTAAATATATTCCTAAATATGGGGCTAGGTGCTTTAATCCTGTCTCCTGCCAGGCTTCCCTTAATCCCATAACCAACTGTTTCCTGCAGTATTGACCTTCTATAGAGTTGGTCGCCACAGACATATTGAAAAGGGACCTTCTTGGTATAGCTCGAGGGTTGTTCTTCTAAGAGCTCTCCTTACCTTATTGTCCAGAAAGGCACATAGAAATAAACCATGTGGAAGAGATTATATAATAATCTCATTTTGTACAGTAGAAATTTAAAGCCCTCACTGTTTTACCACACATAACAAGGGTTTGGAGGCTTTAGCTGAGCTGATAGGTCTCTGGAACAAATGATGAACCCTAGGAGAGGAAAGAGCAAGAAAAAAATTACTGTAGCTTTTAAATTTTTTTCTTAAAATTGTTTCGCATCATTGAACCAAAAGGAGCCTCAAATTCACAGTCTTAATGTCACATTAGCATATTCTTTTCATTTTATAAACTAATTTATTTTTCCACAGGGTTAAGGTAGTGATCATTATGAAAACATTTTTTTTTTCATCTGCCATAAAGAAAGCAACATCTCAGACACAGATGTAGGTCAGTAGTCATGGTAATAACTTACTCTATGGAATGATAGAATAATGCCAGTTTTTCGTAGCAGGGAAAAGTTCAGGGATGTGGAACTGAGTAGTAAAGGAGAAATAATCACGGTCGGAAAGGCCAAATGACTGATACAGTTTTTCAGACACAGCACAGGATTGTTTCCTGTGGAACTTCACATCCATCTGTGGATTAAACTCTGATTTATGTCAACATTGCAGATTTTGCTACATGTCATTAGTTTGTCAAATAAAAGTCATGAGACAACTTGTGTGGTGGTTGAAACTCAAATTTGGAAAGAAAATGGTGTTACAACAAGAGGTTCTAAAATTCTTTAGAAAGCTAGAGAACTTTAAGAATTAGGGGGAAACGTGAGATTTATATTATGAAAGAAAAGAAGCCTGGGTGTCTGCTGCTTACCATGGGCCATGCTTATGCTAAACACTAGGATTAAATGTTCCCTTGTTTTTTTTCTTTATGGTGGTCACTGCATTTAGATATATGCACTTGCACCTCTAATTTGATTCTGATTCCCTCTTTGGGTGAAAACTGACTCCCTCATTGATTCTCTTTTGCCTCTACTTGTCACAATGTCCACAATACATCTCCAAAATGTAAAAATAAAGGAAATGCTAGTAAGAGTCAGCACAGATTAACAGTGGATTCTCTGTCGTAAAAGACTGATTGGGGTTTTGGGGGGTTGAGGGGAGCCATCCAGCAGGTGCCAAAGACAGGTCCCTTCCACCTGCTGACAGGGACAGCAGGGAAGGTAGATGGCAAGGAAGGAGGGGCATCGGTTCTAGGAATGCATGTTGGGAGTTTCGGCAAGAGCACACTGAAGCTTAGGCAGGAAGAGAAGCATTGAGTAGTCTGTACGTTTTCTGATTACTTGCCTGCTGGAATCAAATTGCAGTCGTCAGACTGTTTGTTTGCTTGGCAGCTGTAGCTAATTATTTGGTTATAATGTGACGCTGACCATTGGTTGTTTGCATCTGGTCAGAAAAGCACAGCTCATTTAGAAATGGTTGAAGAGGGTTAAGGAAATAGCCTTAAATAAACTGGTCCTTGGAACCTTGAAAAACACTCAGTTGTTGCTTCTAGATTAATATACCAGGGGACCTACAAAGACATTTTAGCCCAGCAATGCCTGACATCCAGATTCGTGCTTTTTGTGCAAGGGAAGGTAAGACTGGACAGTTAATTTACTAATTATAAGTTCTTTAGAGAAGCTGGAACGTGTTTGAGAATGGTTTTTCTGTGTTTTAACTTATTTGAGGGGGTGGATTGTTTGCACACAGGACAGGAGAGTGTATTGGATACCTCTTGTGCCCAAACTAATATTCTTCAGCCTTTGTGGTGGCCAGCTTCCTACATACATAACCTAACAGTGGGTTTAGCTGTATCTACTTCCTCTTGCTTTCTGCCATAGGGAATACTTCTGCCCTAGGCTTTCAGAACTCTCGGGAAAAGCCATCTGGACCTTCTTAGGCACGTGTAAAACTTGAGTTCCAAGTCAATCAATATGCCCCTTGACAAATAGAGGCACTAGACTCAGTGGATAAGTGCTCTTTTTCTCTGCATTGGCCAGACAGTGATGACTTGTATTCTACATGTATTTGCAAAGATTCCCAATAGTATCAAGTCCCAAATCCCCACTGTGGGAATCAGCTTGAAAACACACCATTGGGTTGGTTTTATCTTCACCATGTGTCTCTTTTCCTTTAAAAAAATGTTTATTTACCTTTGAGAGAGAGAGAGAGACTGCATGCATTCAAGTGGGGGAGAGGCAGAGAGAGAGAGAGAGAGAGAGGAAATCCCAAGCAGGCTCCACACTGTCAGTGCAGCAAGAATTGTGCCTGACACCTAAAAGGGTGCTCGGTAAATGTTAGTTTGTATTATTCTTATCACTGAGAGCTAATTAGATTGAGTATCTTTCATAGTAAATGCTAATAAATATTGGAACAAGTTCTGTTCTAAATGATCACATCTGGCAGCACAGATTATAGTACATAGCTCGGAAATATGTCACAGGTTTCCTAAGGGACTTTTATTTTCCAGATACAAAGAGATAACATCTTAAATAGAAGTTACTGAAACACTAGTCAGCTTCTCCAATGGAATATTTCTTGCTCTATTCACAGAGTGGGACTACCGAAATCAGTTATTTCAGAAAAATAGTGATGTGGCTAAATGGAGAATGTTGTTGGATCACTGAGGGATTTTAGTCTATTATATCAATTTTTTTTTTTTTTTTTTTTTTTAAGTAAGCTCTACACCCAACATGGGGCTTGAACTCATGACTCTGAGATCAAGAGTCATATGCTCTGCCGACTGAGCCAGCCAGGTGCACCACCAAATTTTACTTTTGCTTATTTTGTGATCTACCCTGGAGCCCTGTCCACTCATGTTCTTGGACTGAGTTACACCCAGGATCACTGAGAGACTGAGCTGCTTCTGGTCCCTACTGTTCTTGTTAAGCAGCTGGATTATGGGTCTTTTTCTACACTCAGAGAGTTTGTAGAAAATGTTGATGAAGGCTGTCATTAGCGGAGTAGTTGGGGATAGAGGGCAAAGCAAGGAGTCTCAAATGTTGGCAGGAGAGACAGAGCTCAAAGATCACTTGTTTGATAAAATATCTTGGTTACATGACTTTTCATGTGGTCTTATTTATGACGTATCATTTTGGGTGACAAAGTGGTTTTTAAATTACTTTTGAGTATATTATCTTTTCTTTCTTCTCTCTGTTCTTAATGTGCATGAACAGGAAAATAATTGTTTTAACACCAACTAGATGAGGTGAGATAAATGGAATAATAGGTTTGAAACATTTGACAACTTAAAAGCTATGCCAAAGTAGGTTCTGTATGGATTCAATATTACACATAATGTGATGATAAAAATGCATGCTTTATTGGTAATAGTGTTATTAGATTAGTATTTATACTGTGTTTTTCATGGAAATTTTTACTTTATATACTGTTAACATTATTTTCAAAGAGTTAATCTCCCTTGAATTATTTCCTTCTCCCATAATTGATTTTATGTTCTTCTTCTTCATTTATATTCTTTTGTTGCAATGATGATAAATAGATGCTTGATAAGTGCCTTAAACTATGGTCCTGTACAATTCAGTTGTTCTTGCTAGAGAAAACATCAGACAGTTTGGTTTTGAGCATGTATTTAAGTTTCATTACAATTTCTATGCCAGAAAAAACACTCTAGTAGGCTAATTCAAAGGACTGTTCTTGATAGGCATATTTTATAGAATAGGGAAGAGACTAGATAATAACTGTTAGACTGATGCAAAAATAAAATGAAAATCTGGGTAAAGATTACTAGACTCTTGACTGAGGGGCAACTGGCCATATGGTAATTCAGTCACCAGTTTCCCAGATCAGGTTTTAAATCTGTTATCAAAAAGGTATTTAAAAAATTATCTGGGGGTGCCTGGGGGGCCCAGTTAAGCATACGACATCAGCTCAGGTCATGATCTTGTAGTTTGTGGGTTTGAGCCCTGCATCGGGCTCTGTGCCAACAGCTTGGAGCCTGGAGCCTGCTTTACATTCTGTCTCCCTCTCTCTCTGCCCCTCCCCCACTCATGCTCACTCTCACTCTTGCCCTCTCTCTAAAAAAACAAATTAATTGAAAAATATAAGAAATGCTAATTTTCTTGCAAAAGCCAGTTAAATATTGCAATAATGTTTCCAGATTTAGGAAAAAAAATTATTTTACACACTGATTTTTTTCAGTGTATTTCTTTTTCTTACCGTATAGTGACTATTCAGTCCTCATAGAAACTGTTTCACAAATTGCCATTTTTTTTTTAAATCCCAAGAAAGTATGCATTTTTTTTAACATGCACTGAACTGCTAGGAAAAAAAAATCTACCAGATGAAGAAAAATATTAGCTCACTTTGGTCTGTTTTGAGCAAAATCACGGTCATATTTTATTAAACATAATAACATTGCTTTTGGGGGGGGTTGTTAAGAAAAATGAAAAGAATTACAGCAATAGAAACATACTAAAAGAAAATATATAGTTATTATTTGGAGTAGTTCAATTGTCTCTGGAAGCATAGACCAATTGTCTCTGGCAGCATTTTTTGTACTTTAAGGTTGAAACACATCTTGAAGTTAAGAGCCATAGTGGGGCAAATTCAGTGGAATTTATAGTCTGATTTTAATCCATGTCATGAAAAGGGAGTAGATTATTCTAAGAAGGATTGTAACCAACTCATTTTCTACTAAAGAATAAAATAAGGAAAACATGTACATAAGTTAAGACTGGATATTAAAGACATCATTGTAAACAAATCTTTGGACACAAATTAAAGCACTTTGGGGATGGTAGGGAAAAGACCATTTTTAAAGCTGATTTAAGGAGGAGTGCCAGGGTGGCTCAGTCAGTCGAGTGCATCTGACTTCAGCTCAGGTCATGTGAAACTCAGTTTGTGGGTTTGGGGCCCTCCATGGGGGCTCTGTGCTGACAGCAGGGAGCCTGGAGCCTGCTTCAGATTCTGTGTCTCCCTCTTCTCGGCCCCTCTCCTGCTCATGCTCTCTTTCTCTTTGTCTCATAAGTAAACGTTAAACAAACTTAAAAAATTGATCTAAGGAAACTCCGAGAATGCGTCAAAAGTCTCAGTTTAAAGCAGCAGAAGCGTGGGGAAACCATGTAAGGGGTGAGGACCCTTGTGGAGCCTGGGAAGAGTCAGAATGAGCTGAGCCATTGAAAAGAGTGGAGTGAGATCGGCATGACTAATGGGGCTGGGGAGGACAGTGTTTCATGAGACGTACACTATTAATTGAGCATAAAATGAATTCTGTAAGATGGTGTAGAAGGAACTGGAAGGATCAATTGCAGTTAGGAAGAGGCCTCTTCTGTTGGATGATTGTTTGATAAGCCTGAGAATGAGATCTCCCCACCAAGTAGCATGCCTGAGTAACAATAGCACAGTAACGAGCATCTTTGTGAGATTAATTTTGGTAAGACTTCTGTGTCAAGCGCTGTATTTTTCCAACAATGAAGAGTATTCAGAGGTGATAAGGTGGCAAGAAAAGATGGAACAGCCCATAATTTTCAGAGAATAGTAGGTTAAAAATGATCATTTAAGCATGTCTTTTCCTTATCAGTGTTCCCTGTGAAGTCAGTATAAATTCTCTTTCTTGCTCCTCTCAAAATCTTTAGTTATGCATTTAGTTATTGCACTTGGATTCAGATGACATGTTGTGGTAGCTAATTGATTCTTTATGGGCCCTGAGTGGGAACTAGGCCACTTATTAAGGCCACATACCCTTTATACATCAATTTTTTAGTAATGTTGACTTCTTAACGTTATTGAGGGTTTTACATGAGGGAGTGAGGGAGCATATTTGCCTTTGAGTTAGATGGCTTTGGGGGCAATGCAGCGGATGTTTTGGATGGTGTGGGAGTGGTGCAGGTTTTAAAGGACTTGTGCTGGCATCTAGGTAAGGGAAAAAATAAAACTGCTATAGTGGTATTAATATAATAGAAGATGAACTTATCTGCTAAAGATGAAAGATTGAGGAGGGAAGTGATAGATCAGAGTAGTTACTGGGAGGAACGAGAGGGTGTAATTGAACTCAAGGGCTTCACCACTTGGAGTGCATGAAATCGAACACAACCCAAATAAGTGTTGAAAGCAAAGAACTTTTTTTTATTACTTATTCTAAGTAAAGAGACCAGGAGATAGCTCTCAAAGCGCTATCTGCCCATGAGGTTAGTACAGGAAGGTTTTATTCAGTGCATTGGTGGGGTAGGGAGCTTGCATACACATTAATGAACTTATACATATTCCGTTAGGCACTTTCATTCAGTTGTGGGGTGCTTAGCATGCTAGTGCATGTGGTTTCTAAATGGGGTCTCTCAATTGGATGGGAGCCCCCAAATGTGGGGGAACAATGCGCTGGAAGCCGGTGGCACTGGAGAGGAAAGAACTCACCTGAGGCAGAACAAAAGAGAGAAGGTTTTGAATTCACTGCAAGGGAGCATGTGCAGGGCAGCAGAGAAGAAGCTGTCTGCAAGGGGGCAGTAGGTGGGGGGAGGGGAGGATTAAAGGGGGAAGATTAGGAGGTATGATGACATATGGGTGGAATACTCCCTTTTTTGGTAATTGTGCCTGGTTATAAGTAGCCCATTGGTTAGTCAGGGACTGTGGATATTTTGAAGTGAGTCTCCTGATGCCTGATGGGCCTGTCTGTATTCAGCTGCATGGTCACTATGGGTCCTTCTATGTTCCATCCCTCAAGCCTGTTTGCCTGAAAGCGCCCTGTATAGTGCATACTGACAAAGTTCAAAAAAATGGCAGATAACTCCCATGGGAGGAGATCTTAGCATTACAATGAGCTAAAGGCAATGTTAGGACAATGTGGGGGCGCAATGAAGTCCTGAGCTCCAAACCAGCTCAAACTGGCTCATGTGAAGGACTGTCAGGTGACATACCTAGCTGGGGTGTCTCCTTGGCAGGAACTGCAGTTTTACAAAACCAAACACATTCCTTCCCTGCGTTTGTCCTTTCCACTTCCTCCCTTCTGCCAGTAGCTTTCAGCCCTCTGATCCGAGTAACTTCCTGTAGAGTCCTTGCTAACAAGATGATGATTGGAACTCTGCTAGCCCGTGTTCTGGGTCCTTTGTGTCCCTTTGGGGAGCGAGAATTTCTGTACCCTCAAAGGTACTTTTAGCTAAACTAGGAATTAAATTGATGTGAGACAGATTAACAGGAGAAAATCCAATTTAACAGGCATGTTTGTATGGGGAATCCACATAGACATGGAAAATCCAAACATAGGCAAAATGAGGCATGTATATCATTCTGAACTAAAAAGAGGGTCGTGGTCTGGGATTAAAGAGGAAAGGAATGCACTTCATGGGCCCAGAAGAGGAGCAGATGCTTGGTAATTAGATGTTTGACCAACCATACAGATGGGTCACTCAGATAAGACTTGTCTCAGTTAATAACTCTTAGTCTGGGAAAGACCCCCACGTTAGATTTTTCTGTTTGGTTAAGAGAGGTACAAAAGTTTCTCTTGGTCCCATAGCTCAAAATAACCCACGTGCCAGAGTGGCACATTCAGGGTGGGGGTGGAGGGACGAGGGTCTCCTGAACCTCTTCATCCCCTAAGTGCACAGATGATTTTGACTTTCTTGCCTTCCTGAGCAAACAGAAAGCACCATCCCAAGTCCTCTGACTGCCTCAGCCTCCTATGCTTGCTGTCTGCTTTGCTTCCTTTCCCAGATTGGGCCTTAGCGGAAAACCTAGTGATATCATGGAGGTGAGTCTTCTCTAAAACCAGCCCCTTCCTCTTGCTTGACGATTATAGCATCTCTGGATAGCTTATACCACATTTTCATTTCTCCCATGTTCACCACATGATAGATACATATTAGGGTCTGAATCAAGGTGACTGCCAAGTAGCCTTCTCATCTGTACCCTTGCTTCTAGCATCTGACATGCTCAAGCATTCATTATCCTAAAACAAAACTCTTTTACTGAGTCACACCTAGTTCACTCCAAAGCTCTCTGCTGCTCTTCACAGCCGAATGTCCTGTTAGGGCAGCATGTATTTACCCTCTCCACTTGGCTACCTCCACACCTCAACCCTCCTGGACATCTTCCTTTACCATTATTCCAATGAAAATTGCTCTCATCTTGATCACCAAAGAACATATTTTTACTAATCCAGTCTGCTCATTCATTCTCCTAAACTTGGGATTCTTTTCCTCCTGTATTTCCTATTTTTCCTCTTTTTGTGGGTACATGGTTTTTATCCTTAAATGTTCTTACTACCCCTTTTCCAAAATGACAACTCAGTAAGCCTCTTTCTGTATTCTCTGGCTTTTACTTCTATACTGTTCAAAAGTGATTTATGTTAGAATCATGGTATGGTTTCTTTGGATTGTTGCTAAATTAGCCTTTTGTTATAATCTACATTTTTGCATATTGGAAACAATTTTTCTCATTTTAATTTTAAACATTTTTTCTGCTTAGAAATAATTTAAATTGTTCCTAGTAGCTGAAAACATGCTCTACTAAATTTCATTTGACTTAATGCAGTGTTAATTCTCCCAGACTTACCACGTTTATTTTATTTCATTCAGTGTTCAAACAATGTATTAGTTCCTTGGAAGTTCTTAAAGTTTCTTTTCAATAAATGAATTGAAGTGCCTGAACTGAATGAACAGCAGTTTCATAACTACTGTTAAAATCTTTTATTGACATAGCAGCTGCCCCTCTTGGCTTTAAAAAGCACAGTGCTGTTATGTGAACTGTAAATACCAAGATATTGTTCTAGGAAAAGAAAAGCTAAGAATGTTAGTAGAAAATTGTACTTTTCTAGTATGGTAATTGGATTTCCTGGTGTGTGTGTCTGTGTGTGTGTGTGTGTGCACGCGTGCGTGCGTGTGTTTGGTGTTGTTTTTTTTATCCCCCACAGATGAAACTTCTTACTCTGATATTGTGAAATTATAAGGAGATAACTCAAACTTGCAAAAGAGCATCACTTTTCAGATTTTTCAAGTACGTAATTGCTACTATCATCTTCCTTTAAGGATTCACCATAATCTATGATATCAAATTGGCCCTTACAAAAATTACATTTTACATAGCATTTAACTTGTAAAATGTACTTTTTACAATTGCAATGATCATGGGTATAATTTAAAGTATATCAGAACACTGTCTCTCTTCACGGGATGCATCTCCGAATTCTCCATGGCTTACAATGCCCTGTATGATTGGGACCTAACTTACTGCACCAGGTTGGGTCCTCTGGAGTTCGAAAAGGAAAAAAATACTTATCAAGGGTTGTGTGTATGAAAGATAAAGGGGATAGGGAACAAGAAAAGAGTAGGAATAAGAGGAGAGAAGGAGGGTAGGGTAGAGAGAGCTTGTCTATGGTGCAGCTCTAAGAATCCCAGTGGAGGATTCTAATGCCAAAATGGCCCTTTAGAGGAGTTATTCATTGAGCAGAAATGGTTGGGCCTCAGTTATTGGTGACACTGCTCGGGGGAAGCATGTCTTTGGCCTGAAAACTGTGACAGATCCTAAAGCCTCCACAGCTGGAGGATGTCCTTTATTTCCAACATCTTTCAAAGGGAAGATATTTTTATTGTGGTGAAGTTCACTTTATTGATTTTAAATATTTTGTATATCATAGTTTGAGTTTTGTTTTTAAGAAACCTTTCCCTAATCCAAGGGCACATCAAATCCTGTTTTTTCCTAGAAGTTTTTCAGTTGTAAGTTTTACATTTGGGTCTTTAGTTCAGGTTGAGCTAATTTTTGATTATGGGCAAGGTGCAGGGGTCAGGGTTATCTGTTTTATGTATGGATGCCCATTTGTGTCAGAATTCTTTCTTAGGAAGATTATGCTTTCACCTTTGAATAGCCTTTGCACATTAGACAAAAATCAACTGATCATATATATGAGGGTCTATTTATGGAACATATTCTCTGCTAGTGAGGTAGGTGTTTTGTGCTTTTATTGCCACACTCTATTGATTATTCTATCTTTGTAATAAATCTTGAAATTAGATAGTGTTAATATTCCAATTTTCTTCCAAATTGTTTTGGATATTTAAGTTCCTTTGCTTCATATATGATTTTCTGAGTCAGATTTTTTCTGTAATAAAATGATTTTTGCTGGAATTCAGTTTGGGGTTATATTGACTCTATAGGTCTCTCTGGGGACAATTGGCATCTTAACATTACTGAGACTTCTAGTCCACGAGTACAGTGTATCTCTCAATTTATTTAGAGCTTCTTAAGTTTCTCATCAGTTTTCAACATACAGATCTTGTATGAATTTCATTAGGTTTATACGTAGGTATTTTAGTTTGCTACTATTCTAAATAGTACTTTGAAAAATTTTCCACTTCCACATGTTTATTGTTGTATAGAAATACAATTTGTGTGTGTGTATGTGTGTGTGTGTCTGTGAATTACTTTCATATCCTGTGACCTACCAAACTCATTTATTAGACCTAATACACAACTATGTTTTATTTGAATAGAAATAATTTTATTTGTGTCTTTTCATTGTATCTTATTACTTTATTTTTCTTGCTTGATTGCAATGGCTAGGGCATCTATTATGGTAGTGAATAGGAGTGATTATCATAGTCTTTGTCTTGTTCTTGCTGTTAAGGGTAAAGCATTTAGTCTATTACCTTTAAGATGTTAGCTCTAGATTTATTATAGATGCCTTTGTTAGGTTTAGGAAGTTCCTATTATTCATTTGCTGACTCACTAGCAGGGAATAATGTCAAAAAAATTAAATGTATGTTATTGCATCTGTTGCAAGTAATCACAATGATCACAGTAAAATAAAAAGAGAAAAAAATGATTCCATGCAGATTTCATAGTCAAGCTTATTTTCCTTACCTTAATTAAGAACTCTCATGACTTATCGTGACTCCTGCTTATCTCCCTTTAACATCATGTCTTGTCATTCTGCACCTGTACCTTAAGTACTTCTACAACAAGGAATTACTTGCATTTTTCTGTGTACATCATGTTCATCTTTAGCAATACTTAGAGTGAACACTGTGCTAACCCACCCAGACTTTTATGAGGTCTGGAAGATTTATTCCCTCACCCGAAAGTGCTACTGGATGACAGACCTCAGCTGTTAGCCCTCCTAGGAAATTACCAGCTGATGCACAGAGCTGCCTTATACAAGGCTATGTCATCTTCCCGAGAACAACCTCTGTCTACAGCAGGGTCAGTAAGACTAAACTCTCTCATCCTAAAGATGGGCAGTAACACTACAGGCCCAATTTTGAAAGACTTTCCCAATGTAGGTTCCATGGGATCAGCCGAGATCTTGTTTTAAATTCATCACAGCTAATGTGACCAACGACTGGAACAAACTTCCAGTTTGCCCATAGCTGAGATGTTTCCAAAACCCAAAACGGTCAGTGCTAAAAGTAGGAAAGTCTTGGGCAAAATAAGACGACTCAGTCACCCTAATGGAGTCATCAGTTCCTCTTTCTCCAAAATCCTTTTTCACTGCTTTCCCCAGCAGGTGCTGATTATGCCTTTATGCTGATACCTGTCCAGGTACCTACTGTAGTAAGAAGAGAGAGGAGGACAGAAGACGAAGCAGGAAGGCCAGCTAGGGAGGCAATCGCATTACTCCATGACAAGTAAGGCAGTGGTAGACCCAGAATGGTGGGAGCAAAGAGGGAAGAGAAACAGCTTTATGGCTTATTTTAGAGGTCCAGCTAACAAGTCATTCTGATAGATTGGATTATGAATCACGGGGGCCTGCTCACTGTTGAGGTTGAGCAGCTAAGTGAATTGTGGCATTATGTACTGAAATGGGAGGAGTAATGATAATTCAATATGTCCTTCATTTAGTATGGGATAAGTGATTTCCCAAATCTGTATGCCTACAGATTTCAAGTAGGCATACAGATCTAGGTCTAAAGAGTCTGGAAACAGAGATACCCACATTCCAGTTAAAGTCACAGGAGTAAATGGGATCACCATGATAGAATGCAGAGAACAATGGATCTGAACCTTTCCTGGGTTTCAAGTCCTTTTGAGAATCTGATGAAAGCTAAGAATCCTCTTCTTTTCTTTTTTTTTTTTTTTTTAAAGCATATTCTTGTAAATATTTCTATGTTGGTTTCCTAGGGCTTCTGTAACAATGTATCGCAAAGTGGGTAGCTTAAAACAACAGAAATGTATTATCTCATGGTTCTGGAGGCTAGAAGATGAAAATGAGAGTGTTGGCAGGGGCCATTCTCTGTCTGAAACATGTGGGGGAAGATTCTTCCTTGCCTGTTCCTCCCTTCTTGTGGTGGCTGTCAGTCCTTGGCATTCTTTGGCTGGCAGCTAGTTGCTGTGCTTCAGCTTTAATGTGGTGTTCTGCTCTCTGTGGAGCTATCCCTTTTAGGACACTGGTCCTATTAATTAAAGGCCCATCCTATTCTAGTATGACCTCATCTCACCTAAATACATCCATCATAGCCCTCTTTTAAGGTACAGAAGGTTAGGACATGAACATACCTTTTCTGCAGGACACAACCCATAACAAGTTCATACTATTTTAAGGATTCAAAAATTACTTAGGACCCAACCTCCAGAGGCATAATGCAGAACTCGTCAACATTTGGAGGATGGGCACAGGAAGAAACAATGGCTAAGAGAATGAGGAGAAACAGAAAGAATAGGAATTTATGTCCCTTTTCAGAAAGGGAAAAGAGATCAATGCAGAGCCCGTCCGTGCAAAGAAAGCACTAAGAGAGCCCTAGAAGCCAAAAGTTTCTCTTGTTGCCCATGTACAGCTCCACACAGTGCCACTGATGGTGCGGCAGTAAGTGTTAACATTATTATTGTTTTGTTTTTTTGCATGTCTGGCACTAGTCTGTGTACTTTACATGTATGATTCCTTTAATCCTCACAACGACTCTGTTATTATTATCCCCATTTTATAAATGAGGAAACTATAGTGTTAAAATAGCTTCCTAACAGTGACATTGTAGGTGAAAGACATCTTACATCTTAACATATTTAAATCCTAACTTTTTGCTGTTCTTGTCTGAACATCTCCGTTCTTCTTCATTTCAGCCATTAAGTAAATCTCCAAATTATTGACTTGTTATGTTTTAAACCTGGCTTATCCCTTCTCATTTTGTGGATTACATGGCTTCTTCTTCTTCTTCTTCTTTTTTTTTTTTTTTTGGGGGGGGGAAAATCCAAACCAGCCTCCTCTCCTACTGCTCACCCACAGGAGGGTGACAACATTCCAGCCACACTGAACTATGTCCTGTGTCTCACCTTTGTCTTTTGCTCTATCTTGAATGGGTTTTCCTTCGGAAAACTACTGGCTCCTCCTCATATTTAAGCACCCAACCCACAGTTACCTTCTCTTATGGAATCTTTAATGAATCACCAAAGACAAAACCAAAATGAGGAGGACATGAGCTTTGCCTTCAACCATGCATTTACTTTTATTGAAGTCTGAGGATGTGAAAATGACAGGAGACACACAATTAACTTGAATAAAGGATAGAATGATAATGACAGAATGATGCTGAAAGTAAATCATTATAGAATTTTAAAGAAGATCAGCCTCCAGCCAGAGAACCACTCACTCCAAGTCATATTATACAATTACTAGAAATCACCCCCTCTCTTAAGAAGGGAACATTTATAGGTAGGTGATGAAGAACTTAATGCTCTTGTGTTAATATCACTTTTACCCTTTCGCATATATGGCTTCAGTTTAAAAAAAAAATTTAATGTTTATTTTTGAGAGAGACAGAGCACAAACCCAGTAGAGGCAGAGAGAGACAGACAGAATCTGAAGCAGGCTCCAGGCTCTGGGCTGTCAGCACAGAGCTCAGTGCAGGGCTCAAACTCACAAATCTTGAGATAATGACCTGAGCAGAACTCAGATGCTTAACCCACTGTATCACCCAGGCACCCCTTGGCTTCAGTTTTTAATTTACTTTTATTCCCCTAAACTTCACTAGCCCCAGATTATTTATACAATTTTTTTAACATTTTATTTATTTCTGAGAGAGAGAGAGAGACAGTGTTGGAAGGGGGAGGGTCAGAGAAAGAGGGCTCCAGGCTCTGAGCTAGCCGTCAGCACAGAGCCCGACATGGGGCTCGAACCCACAAACCATGAGATCATGACCTGAGCAGAAGTCGGCCGCCCAACTGACTGAGCCACCCAAGCGCCCCTATTTATACAGTTTTGAACTGCTACTAAGTATTTATTTTTCTGAGTGCTCTTTACCTTAAAAATCATGCCTACAGCTATATAACTAAAGCAGATGACAACAGATTTCATTAAGAAGTTTACTTTTTGTTCATGTTCATATTACTCATTTTTCATAATTTAGTATTAGGATAGAGTATAAATTTCAAATGCAGTGTATTTTGTGTTCTTCTACAATGGGTGTTGTGAATTTCAACATTCAACAGTCTTTCTAAAAGACTGTTACTGAGGTGATTTTACGTAAGACCAAGAACCCTTGAACCCTATAATCTTGAAATTTTCATACTTGCCTAAGTTCTCTCTCAATCAAGTTATATAAACGTTTTTGTTTGCTTTTTAGGTTTTGTTAACAGCTTTGCTGTAAGTTTTGCATCATATACTCGGATTTAGATTGTGATGGCAGATAAGGATAGTGAGAGATATGATAATCATTATATTTCAGGCAAACTCAATAAAGCACTAATTGCAAAACAAACAAACCCGAAAAGTATTATTTTGACCCAATCTGCTATTCATCCTCCATCTTCAGAACTGTCAGAATTCCTTCCTCTGTATTTTAGGACTTCCTGTGGTACAATTTATATGGTAATATATATAGTCTCTTGTAATTATTTACCTAATTGTTTCCTTTTCTGTATCATCCAGTCTTCTATAAATCCCTAGAATATGGAAAACTACTTGCATTTTTGTGTGTCCTTAGCACCATACCCAGGAATGACAGGTACTTGAAAAGAAAAAAAAAATGTCTGGAGTTTACTCTATATTGTGAGCCTTCTAAGGACCGAGTGCCTACATGTGGGTTAAGAACATCACACACAACACACAAAATGTTAGTTTCCATAGATGTTTTAAGATAGCTTCAAGTGGAAGATAAAGCATTTCCAAAATTAAAATGGAAGTCAGTTGGAAAATGAATGCTACACATTTTTTCAAGGGACATTTATTTCTTGCAACAAAGAAGGCTGACATTATTAGTCTGTGGTTGTTCGATTAAATTCTTTCTTGCATACATAATGTCCATGTTAGTGCATCTTCTCTGGGAAATTTGATTTACATATTATTGTGTACATTTTTCTTTTTCTTAGCAAATCTTGAATTTTCATCACAATTCTCATGTAGCATACAAAGCAAGTTTTATTTTCAAAAGTGGAAGTTCAATTACTAGGAAACACAATGACAATAGCAAGCACTAAATCCATAAATGACAGAAGCGGCAGATTTCCCGCTTGGCCAAAATGGAATGTCTTTCAGTTTACTCATAATAGTTGAAAAAATGGGAAATCTTTTCTGCCTGCCTTTCCTGGAGTCAAAGTGATGTGTTTACTTTTAATTTTGTATATATTTGTATATACATTCAACAAATAATAGGTACTGTTTGCATAATTTTATTACACAGGAAAAGAGGAGAGAGAAAGGAAAGATTTGAAATTCACTGTATTTATTGTGAAACATTTCTGAAATGTTTATTTACTAGTCTTAACTTTAGTAAATCTCAAATTGGAACAGAGAATCTCTACTCTCCCATTCAGTACTTATTCATCTTTATTTTACCATTAATAATTGAAATATTACATGAGAAAGGGTTTTGCCAAATGGAAATTTTATAGAAAAATGTTCATGGTATTGTTTTCTGTATTTCCTAGAATGGTTGGTTCCATTTCAGTTTCTATGTCTGTCTCTTCATAGTGTTTCCATAACACTAATATATCATGAGCAACATAAATTTCATAGTAATGGCATTAAAATTGATAACTGAACGTTTTAAGGATACCTAAAACTTTTCTTTAGCCCATTAAAATTAAAAAGAACAAAACAAATACAGTTTAGTATGAACTATTAACTCTCCTGCAAGATAAAGACCATTCATTCATTTATTCACTTACTGTGTTTTACTTGTTATTACATTATTATTATTTTATTGTGAGAGAGAGTGGGAGGATGAGGAGGGGAGGGACAAATAGAGAGAGGGAGAAGGAGAGAGGGAGAGAGGAAAAGAGGGAGAGAGAGAGAGAAAACCCTAAGCAGTCTTCATGTCAGTATACTGAACCTGATTCAGGGCTTAATCCCATGACCATGAGATCATGATCTGAGCCCAAATCAAGAGTTCAAGGCTTATCCGACTGAGCCATCCAGATGCCCCCATTTACCTATTAGGCTTTAATTGTTTTAGATGCTACATACTCCATCAAATAATAAGGGATAAACAAATATCTTGAGAGAGTAAAACTAGTGAACATGAGATACATAAAAAGTAACGAATTCCCTGTAGCACCTTTATCACTGAAGTGGAATTTGTGTGTAGTGGTATAAAAGACATAACATAGGTATGATTCTCCACACTTTCCTTTCCCTCTATTCTGATTTCCAGTTTGCCCCAAAGTCTGGCTTATTGTGCCTCCTAAATAATCCTTAGATTATTCTGCTTTTGTTCATCCTCAGCACCTCCTAGTCCAAATCATTGTTTACTCTCTGACCATGGCAGTGGTCTTCTCACAGGACTACCCACACCCACTTGGGCCCTTATTGCCTTTTCTCTACACTATAGAGGGCTCTTTCCAGGACACATTTTTCATTACCAGGTTTTCCGATTCAAAATATGTCGGAAATCTGTCTGGACTTTCAGATTAAAGACAAACTTTTGAGCATTGCCTATAAATCCACGTGTGATCTGTCTTCTTGTGGCTCTGTCAGTCACATTTTATGCCTGCTCTCCCTGCTTTGCCCATCAACTCTGCCACTCAGATCATAATCATACGTGTCGTCAGTCCCTTGACCTTGACAGACTCTCTCCTGTCATGTGCTGGTTTTTTGCCTGATCCAATTTTCTCCTCCTCATCTTTTAAATGTCAACAAAATATCACTTCCTCAGAGAAGAGTTTCTTGACAACTTTACTCCAGTCAGATCCTCCCTTTGTAGCATCATAGCCTTCAAGCTTGTCCTCATTGCAACTTCTCACTAGTCAGGACCTAAGTTCTATCTGTCTTATTATTTTATGGCCTGAGTGCAGACATAGAAGAATAACAGGTAATCAATAAACATGAAGTCTATGAATCATTAAAGGCTTTATATTTTAAAACCATATGAATATGTAATTTTTAAGAGAACCAACCCATCTCATGGAGTATATGTATGGTATGTGTCTTAACTAGCCAGAGAAACAGGGATAGGTGTTCGAAATTTCACAGGTCATATGCTCAAGCTCTTGTTCTGTAGATTTAACTGTAATCCTAAAGAATTTCATTATTTAAGTACAAATTAGTTATGTCTTCATTGCTGTAGTAGTAAGATGTTGTTATATATGCTATTATCAGTTATATAAAATTGCATAGAAAATTGCTTATCATTTCCAAATCTTCTTCACCACCCAAGCTCTCAAATGTCACCAGTTGCTTGTGATAGATAACAATCCTACTATCTGATTTTAGTCTTACTTAGATTGAAGAAGTTTGTTTACCCCTGGGAATAACTGTAAAGACTTTCTAAGAAGCCAAAATAGTACTAAATCCAGGGAGCTGTTACTGTATGAGAAAGAAGACAGATATCACACTTAAACGAGGGAAAGGAAATGAGATAAGATCTTGAAAAGCATGTAGGAAGAAATGAAAACAGGCAGAGCACAGTCTTTATCTTTTCAAGCGATCTACTGCTTCAATTTTTGAATATCTAGGAATCCAAATAATGGCCTCTATCTCAGATCTCCCCTGGAGTCTGGTTTTGATGCTGATAAATGTTGTCTTTACAACTTGTTGTTGCCAGATATGGTTTCTCTGAATTATCCAAGGCCAAACATCATCTACCTTTTTTCTTTTTTTTTGCGCAATTTATTTTGTGGTTATCGTGCCTCAAGCATGGGTCACTATGGTTGGAAATAACTTTGAGTAGCTACGTGACCCAATAAATGAATGTATCCCCAGGCTGCTTTGAGGTTGTGTGGTGATTGTCAAAGGCGTCATCATAGGATGAGACATCAGTTTGAATAAAGTGCAAGCCATGTCTTATATGTCCAAATTGCCTTTCTCAAGTAGCAGGCCAACTGTCCTAAAGCTTATGAGTGTGAAATCTACCCAGTATTTTTAATACCCCTATTTTATCAAAATTTAGCCTAGTGTGTTCCCGCAGCATTGTCTTTAGAACTTATGTGAAAGTGAAAATCAATCTGAATGATCTTATCTAAGATAATTTAAGAAGTAGGTTATTCCATAATGTCAAGTGAGATTGGATTTGTATTGTACATTCTGTAGCTACTACAGATGCCCAATAATCATGATGTGTTGAGATGTTTCATGACCTAGGTAAGTCTTCTAAATCATCAAAACAGTTGTCTTGTTTTCACATGGTCTTTATATTAAATATAGTTTGTCTTCATATGCCTTGACCTTTGTTAATCTCTGTGCTTTGTTTTCATGTATTTTTTATTAAATATCTTTTATTGTCCTTGGATACCTTAATCTTTGTTCAATCTTATGTTTTAACAGGTGGCATAGCAGGATGCTTATGAGTTTGGGTGGTGTGGCCGGAAGACAAAGGCTTGAATCTCTATTCTACTACTTGCTGGCTTTTAAAATTATTTTTTAATGTTTATTTATCTTTGAAGGAGAGAGAGACAGAGCATCAGTTGGGGAGGGATAGAGAGAGAGGGAGATACAGAATATGAAGCAGGATCCAGTCTGAGATGTCAGTACAGAGCCCAACACGGGGCTCAAAACCACAAACTGGGAGATCATGACCTGAGCCAAGTTGGACGCTCAAACAACTGAGCCACCCAGGCGCCCAAAAAAATATATATATTTTTTAATTAAAAATAATTTTTTAAAATTTATTTTTGAGAGGGAAAGAGAGGCAGAGCATGAGTAGGGGAGGAACAGAGAGAGACGGAGACACAGAATATGAAGCAGGATCCAGTCTGAGATGTCAGTACAGAGCCCAACACGGGGCTCAAAACCACAAACTGGGAGATCATGACCTGAGCCAAGTTGGACGCTCAAACAACTGAGCTACCCAGGCGCCCAAAAAAATATATATATTTTTTAATTAAAAATAATTTTTTAAAATTTATTTTTGAGAGGGAAAGAGAGGCAGAGCATGAGTAGGGGAGGAACAGAGAGAGACGGAGACACAGAGTCTGAAGCAGGCTCCAGGCTCTGAGCTGTCAGCACAGAGCCTGAAATAGGGCTTGAAACAGTGAGATCATGACCTGAGCGGAAGTCAGACACTTAATTGACTGAGCCACTCTGACACCCCTACTTGCTAGCTTTTTGACTTGGACTTTTACTTAACCTCTCAGTGCTTCAGTTAATTTTCTCTAAAACATGGGAATGATAATTGTATTTATGTCTTTAGAACTATGCACAAAACACTTATAACAATCTTTGTATCTTAGTAAAAACAAGTATACTGATATAATGATCACATCCTATACATTACTACATAACATTTTTTAACTAAGTGTGTACTATGTGATGAATATTTTGCTGACAATGGGTGATATTGATCAACCTAAAAGAAATAGCTCCTACCTTCCAAGAGCTTGAAACCTGATGAATAGAGACAGATTTTGAAAAAGTAAACAAAAAGTAAAGTGATATCTACAGTAGATGGGATGAATGAGATACTATGGTTTTAAATAACAGGACAGAACTACTTCAGAGAGAATAGCCAAAGACAGCTGGCCTGAAATAAGTTTTCATATGTTACCTCAAGATTGAAAGAGAACTAATTATGACAACAGGGCAGAGTGGCTTTTCAGGGAGAGAAAACAATCTGAGCAATGAGAGTCTTGAAGGGAAAAGCACTGTGGTAAATGAAATAAGGCTCTCGTGTCTGGAGTTAGAGAGACACAACATGAGGTGGAAGGAGGAAGAACGAGGAGCAGAACCGTGCATTAACCGCAACAGGGGTTCAGTCTAAACTCAAGGGAAGACATGATGAGACTTTAAAGTGATGATGCTTTATTTTTTTTCCTCCAAATTTTTTATCTAAATTCTATTTAGTTAACATGCAATGCAATATTGATTTCAAAAATAGAATTCAGTGATTCATCGATTACATGCAACACCCAGTGCTCATCATAACAAGTACTCTCCTTAATCCCAAACACCCATCTAGCCCATCCCCCACACCCACCTCCTCCCATCAATCCTCAGTTTGTTCTCTATCTTTAAAGAGTCTCCCGGTTTGTTTCCCTCTACCCCCACCGCAAATTCATCTGTTTTATTACTTTAATTCCACATATGAGTGAAATCAGGTGGTATTTATCTTTTTATGACCTATTTCGCTTAGCAGAATACATTCTAGCTCCATCCGTGTTGTTGCAAATGGCAAGAATTTTATTCTTTTTGATGGCCGAGTAATATTCTATTGTATCTACACACCACATCTTCTTTATCCACATATCAGTTTATGGAGGTGCCTCAAAATTTAGAAAAGTATTCTGTCTGTCATGTTGGAAAATGAATTAGAAGAGGCAGGGGAAGCACTATTTGAAATTTTTTTTAATAGTCTAGATGAAAGGTGAGATGGCCCAATATGGTGGTGGTGATGATCAAGGGAAGTGTGATATGTATGGAATATGGAAATTGAGAGAGGAAAGAAAACTAAAAGTTAACTCCCAATTTTCGGGCTTGAGCAACACGGGGAGATAGTGGTGCTGTTACTTAAAAGGGGGCTATGAGCTGTGGAGTAAGTTTAAGCAATAGGGCAGAGGATGGAATGAAGAATTCAGTTTGGAATGATTAAGATGGTTATAATCCACAAAAATAGAATTGGAAATATGAATTTGGAATTCATAGACAAGATTAGAGATAGAAGTTTAGGAGATGGTAGAGAGATGATATTTAAAGTCCTAGAAATGACAGAGTTCATCTAGGAAAAGAATGGAGAGAGAGAGAAACGAAGAAGTTTGGACCAAGCCCTAATAATATTCAACATTTAGAAGAAGACACAAATATCCATTTCTCTTCACTCTGGATAAATGAGTGATTGTTTTATCATAAAATAATGCTGTAATCAATATCTCATTATATGATATGGTAATGCTGTATATTGTATGATATACAGAGACTGAAGAACTACAAATGTTATATTCTCTCTCTCTCTTTGCTATTGTTTCATTTTGGTCTCTGGATTTCACTTTCCCATAATATAAAAATAAATAAGTTATTATTAAATATATCCTAGACACAAAGTGACCTATATATGGTAGCAAATAAAAATAATTTAGATGTTAGAAATGCTAATCCATAAATTACTTCTGAATATTTGTATTACTGAATACAAAGTAAAAAGAAAGAAACAATGTAATTAGTGGAATTGTTTTATAGGTGACCCCTTACGTAGTGTATTTCTTCTTTCATAACTACTATTTTGAGAAAGAAAGAGTGTTGAAATGAAGGAGCGTTTACTCCCATAGGAAAATTTGATAATGATTAGATCAAATTATCTGTATGCCAAAAGAAAGGACTTAGATCAGAGACCAGTGACTGGACATTGTCAGAGACAGCATGATGGAAGAGTGTTTGTCATTCCTTAGGACTTAGTTTCTTTCTCAGTTCCACAGTCCTGGCAGTTACAGGGATTGAAAACATTGGAAGTTTGACCTCAACCAAACTAAATGTTCAAGGTTTCCCAGAGCATCTGTGACCACAGTCATCTTCATACCCAGGTGTCTTCTGGTACTCATAAAGGAATTGAACTATAAATGTTCCTTGCTGTCATAAGTCATAACAAGGAAACTCTGTGTGTGTGTGTGTATGTGTGTGTGTGTGTGTGTACACATGTGCTTGTATGATAAATTTCTTCTTTTTTAAAAAATGTATTTATTTTGAGAGAGAGAGAGAGAGAGTACTAGTGGAGTAGTGAGGCAGAGAGAGAGGGAGAGAGAAACTTAAGCAGGCTCCATGCTCAGCACAAAGCCTGATGTGGGGTGTGGGGTTCAATCCCATGACTGTGAGATCATGACTTGAACCGAGGTCAAGAGTTGAATGCTTACCCGACTGAGACACCCAGGTGCCCCTGTATGAGAAATCTCTTAAACAATTCAAATGCCAACTTATTCCATTGATTTCAACCTTCTTTATTCTTTTCAGTGAGGGCTCTGGGCACAGCTCCTTCCTTAGTTCACAAGTGTGATCACCTCCAAACACAATCATCAAGGAGAGAGAATAAAGGCTTATTGAGACAGACTTTCACTTGGGCTTAAAGAGTGGCATAATGCAATAAAGAAGATAATCAGATCACATCCAGAGTCTTGAAGACAATAAGGCGTCATTAAATTGGCTTCAGAGAGACTGGTTATTTTATTAAAGGCATCCAAACTTATGGCAAGAAGCCACATGACATTTTCAAGGAAATTGTGTATCTTTTGAGCATAGAAGAATATTTGAAGTTCAGATTGTTCTGGTAGCTTTGAAACATTAAGTAAACAGCATAACCTGTACAACAGTTAGATTGTAATTATTTACAAAGGCAAATAATCAGGACATTCGTTGATCCCAGCTGAAAGTTGGCAATGTGTAATTGGCTTGCAGATGGAAAACCCCCACAGAGTCATCCAGGAGACTGCCAGGCCTCAGGGAGTGGAGAGCTGTTTCTCTGAGACCGAAGTAGAAACTGGCAAACCTTTCATCCAAGGATCAGTGAACCTGGATATGGGTGATGACCAAGAGGTTGCCTGGTGGAATACTGTCCCTGAGGAGATAGCTAGAATTAGGAATGGACTTGTTTATTTTGTGAGAGAGAGAGGTAGAGAGAAAGAGAAAGAGAGAATAATTGGGGGAGAAGCAGAGAGCAAGTGAGATGATCCCAAGCAGACTGTGCTGTCAGTGTGGAGCCTAACCAGGGGCTCAATCTCACAAACTGAGACCTAAACCTGAGCTGATATCAAGAGTCAGACATTTAACTGACTGAAGCACTCACGTGCCCCTGGAGTGGGTGAACTTTATAATTGGCCAACATATACACTTCTGTAGATAGATGCAACTCTGTTGATATCTGCAAAGGAAATATGTATTGTTCTATTTTCTTTGGCATAACTATATTTATCATAATGATATGATTTTTTGGTCTTATGCTAAGTATAAGAGAAACAATACTTTATAGAAGCAAAGGAATGATTTTAAAAAGAAGTCTGGAATGAGTGACAGTGATTATCACACTGTCCTGTAGTCATGCCAGATTTGCTGTATGGTAAATACCAACATCCCTATATAAGATATTCATAATTAGACTTTATCAAAATAGAGTGGTATTAGTTCATTGTTTTATTTTCTAAAAAATGTATAATTTTTATTTGTCCATCTAATTAATTATTATGCTATTGAATAAAAAAATGCCTTTTATGCATCCTTTTATTTCCTTGTTGATCACTTCCAGTATATATATTATATATATAATATCAATATATATTATATATACACTATATGTTGAGTTTTATTCCAGAGTATAATCAATAATTACATACACAGTGAAAAGGAAGCTATGAGAAGGTTGTAACCTTCTGCATCAATTCTTTTTTATTAAAGATCTTTTATATTTGATAATTTTCTCCTTCAAGTTACTATATTACAATAACTTGAAAGTATTTTAGTTTTGGTATCTTAATTTTATAGAGAAGACCCTTTCAACATATTGTTAAATGTGGTTTTTGCCAACTAAATCTAAGATGCAACATTTCTCAGATATAATCATTATGATTACTATGATATTTTATTTTTGCCCATTTATAAACTAGAGCAGTGTCAAATAATACAAAAACAACTTAGTGTGGGGGCCATAACTGTCATATTCACTGCATGGTAGAAAATTGCCCTCAATGTTAGTGAATATAGAGGATTTACTTTTACTGTATAGAATGATGGCTTAAAGGATAAAGTGAGTTTAGCAGGCAAGAAAGGATACTGGAAAACTATTTTAGGGATGATTTGCAAAGTAATGACATTGCCTTTCAGTCAGCCAGTAAAGCAAAAGGAAGGAAAATCCTAGGAAAAAAAGTGCCTGCTGTTGGGCTGTGTTTACTGAAAGAAGTGCAGGAAAGTCTGTGGGATTTAAAGATACGATAGTTGGAAGGAGACTATAACAATCATCTACAGTTGTGGTTTTCAATGTGCAGTTCCTCAACTGAAAGCACCTGCATCACCTGAGAACTTGCTAGAAATGCAGACTCTCTTCTTTACCCCAGACCTGTTGAATCAGAAAGCCTGTGTTTTGACAAGCCCTCCCCATGATTCTGATACACTCTCAAGATTGTAAACCACTGTTTTCAACTGGGATATTTGTGTGAGTTGCCCAGATGAAATGCCCACATGAATTAGATTGACCAGTGAACTGTCTAACTTCAGGCTGAGCTGGCATCTTTCCTTGGTGGACTTATTGATAAGTTCAAGTGAAATGTTTAGGACCCTTCCCAAGCCCATCCCTGGGAGTTCTTTGAGAAGGACTAGTTTCTGCTTAAAGATGAGGGCAGTTGAAATCTGCCCACTTCAAAAGTTACACATTATCTTTAGTTCAAGTAATTAAATCTTACATTTGATGATGATCAGAGATAGCTCTGTAAGAAGAATACAGTGGGACACTCCTTATTCCTTATGTAAAAATCTGCTTTTATAAAATGGCTCATATTTACCTGTTTACTCATGTCTGGGATTTTTTATAAAGGCAGTTTGTATTTCCTTGAAGGTACATGTTTTAAGATACAAATTATTCAAAGTTTGAATTCAAGATAAAACATGTCAGTTGAAATACATGTAAGGTATAAGCAACCTTATACCATTTTTTAGTGATATCAGATTCTGACTACAGTATGTCTGTTGCAGTGGTCTCAGAAATTGGCTTTGAGTAAAGGATTCCAGTTCAGGTCATTTAGTGAGGAGATGATCTCAGAAATGTTGATAGGGAATTGGAGTCAGAGGTAGACATGGGCAAGGAGCCAGAAATTGTGTCTGTTGTAACTAGGAACCTTTGGGGAACATTATAAAACCTGTCTCAGAGTTATCCTACTGGAAGGCGTAGGGAAATGGAGTATTTATCCAGGTTATTCTCAACTCCTGTCTTCCATTGATTATGGGGTGGTAGAAGATGTACATTTGGCATTATTTCTTGGCCATTTTCACTGTGGAGACCTGAAAAAGCTCCCACCAGAGTCCTGGTACTGACTTGGAAATATAGCACATAGGCAAAGGGAAGTTCTGTATGGATAGGGTGGGTACAGCAGCATCTGCTACATGGTGGAGTAGATGAAAGAGTAGGTAGGTGGTAGAAAGTTGTAGGGAGGTAGATGCCTACAAGGAGAAGTGGAGTGGGCTCAAAATAAAAAAAAAAAAGAAAGAAAGAAAGAAAAGAAAAGAAAAGAAAAGAAAGCGAAAGGAGAATCCTGGGACTCCCAAAGGAAAAGTGCTTCACTGTGTCACTAAGGTGTGATGCTGGCTCTCTTCAACCAGGAAGCATTTATTTAATGTTCACCTGCACTTGACATTGTGATCTACCCCAGGAAGATAATGAAAGCAATATGGCTCCTCGCCTGAGGTGTTTGACAAGCTGGTCTAGAAGCAGGAAGCAGAAAACTAGAGCTCCAGGCTTCCATTCAAAATGACAAATGCAGGCTGTAAAAAGGATGGCCCTGGTGTTTATAGAGGCTACAAACTAAGTGCCGCCTGCCTAGGTTTGATCTGATGCCCATTCACACTACTGTGTACTGACACTTTCCAGAAAGTTAGGCCATAAGTCTCCAAAGATACTTTGCTCTTCTGTTCTGCTCCTGTCAGAATATCAAGCTTGGTGTATCTTAGGCTGTGCATTTTATGAAATATCAGAATTACTAATTCATGATAATTGAAAAAATGTACACGTGGCAACTAGCTTATCTTTGAATGCTTTTAATGGCAAATGTGACATATTACCACTCCTTATCCCTATCCCTCTTTTTTCCTTTTTAAACACACAATTTTGAAAGCCATAAATCACTCTTTTTGCATTGATATGAACCCAACAGGCCAAATTACTATGCTTTGCTTAACCATTTTTGAAAAAAAAATAATTAACTCTGTTTTCTCCTAATAAACAAATTTACAATATTCCCACAGTGAATTAGATTTTTTTATACTAGCTATTAATCTTTAGACTAAAAAAATATTTAAATCAGTTTGGAAATAAGGAAAACAATTTTTTCTCTCTGAAGTAGATCATAATTACTTAAATTTTTTTTCTTCCCTTAAGCCCCCCCAGTATACTCCTATTTCCATCTTCTTTTTAAAAACTCACATCATTCAACTCCTTAATGCTAACAACCCAGAATTCCTTTCCAAATATCCCTTTTTTTAGTGTTTTTAGGTAAGCAAGGCATTTTTTTGTCTGTGTTTCTTTGCATTCTTAAGCAGTGAATTCTTCCCACATTTTCTCTTAATATAATTTGATTCCAAAATTATATTGGGAAATAGGATATCTCATTTGGATAGCACTCCAGCTTTTCCTCTATGACGGTTGTTGCAGGGTAATTGGTAATTCTGCTATTTCCTCCTGCCTCATTTCCAATTCATACTATCATTTTACTACAGGGATTCTTTTGTTCTTTGTGTTTATTCACCGAGAGTACACTTTTTTTTTTTTTATCATTACCTGAGCAATTTCAATCTTGTATTAAGGAAAAAAGTTTACACTCCAGTATTTCTTTCCATTCCCTACTTACTTACAATCTCCTCTAATTCACTACAAATATTCCATTAAATTTCATGCAGATGAGTAACAACTTTTGCATTTTGTTGGCTTTTCTTGGTAATCATTGACCTATCCAGTTTTCTTCAATAATTGTGTCAGGAAGATTAAACCAAAGTTTAGTTCACTCATACCTTAAAGCATTTGGCTTTTCCTCAAGCTTTGGCTCAAAAATAAATAGCCTATAGGCATTTTCCTGTTAAGCTTTTCAGTTTGGGGTGTGCCTGCTAGATCCATGCTACTCCCTCAACTTCAGCCCCATTTATTACACTGGGTACATTTCTAAGATGGACGGTCTTCATCGCCTATGGCCATGTTCAATATACCCAGACTATGAAAGGAAACACTCCCACGCTACCTGGAGGAAACTTGAAAGTGTTCCATTGCTATTATCTGAAACAATCCATGATTAATCCCCTACCGGGAATGTTCTGACTCTGATTGGCCTTCCTGATTTTTCTAAAGCGTTTACTAATCCAGAACTTTCCAGTGCCTGGTAAATTTGTTGCATTAACAAAAAGGCGCCTATGCTTTTCCCCTAATTTCCACCTCAAAGTTATTTCTCTGGCAGCTGAATTATGAATATGCTCTCTCTCATAAATATCATTCCATTTAGATGAACACGGCCTGGTTTTTGTCTCTGCTTACCTTCCATGGACTTGGCGGTTTCCTGTTATGGGGTTTCTGACCATTAGCTTTATACAGATCATTCAGTCATTGGTTAAGTCCTGCTTTGTTTTGCCGAAAGAGATCTTGAGAGAGACGGAGCATTACCCTTTGTCTTCATATGTATCCAAACAAAAGCAGGCCTGTCCCGGATTTCATTTCAGCATTCAGTCACAGTACATGCGTTCCTGAATCAATGAATATTAAATGAGATGAGCATTTGTTGAAGACTTCTCGTGTGCCTGCACAAGGCCTCGAGGTGGTTATTCAGCAGAGCCAGCACCAGATGTGACAGTGTCAACAGTGTATCCAGCCATTGCTCCATCAACCATTGTGTTTTTGCTGTTCTTGTGAGTTTTAAATCTTATTTGTCTTCCCCTACTACTGATTATAGTTACTCCTTTCAACTTGTTTTGTTCTCAGGAAATGAAGCTAATTTACATGTTAGCCAACATTAAACCCTCAGGAAAAGTAAATTTGTAAGCCTATTAATGTGTATATAAATTAGAAAGATCACCAAACACAAACAGGAAGTATCCAAGGCATGTGGTTACTGGGACTGTCTTCTGGCAATAGATTTTGAGAATATACTCAAAAGGTTCTTCTGTAGAGCACACTTTCCGGGATCTCAAGAGAGTCTATGCCATGGCTGAAGATGGCATTACATTAGAAAGATANTTCTCAGGAAATGAAGCTAATTTACATGTTAGCCAACATTAAACCCTCAGGAAAAGTAAATTTGTAAGCCTATTAATGTGTATATAAATTAGAAAGATCACCAAACACAAACAAAGTATCCAAGGCGTGTGGTTACTGGGACTGTCTTCTGGCATTAGATTTTGAGAATATACTCAAAGGTTCTTCTGTAGAGCACACTTTCCGGGATCTCAAGAGAGTCTATGCCATGGCTGAAGATGGCATTACATTAGAAAGATAGGCTGGCCCTAGGCAAAATAGTGAAGCAGGAAAGTTTGTCTTCCAATGTCAGCCCTCAGGGCCACTCCTGCCCTCTGTTCCCTTTGAGAACTAGCCTAGGAGCCCAATGCCCTTTTTCTCTTACTGAACTACAAAGGAATGCCTACCTTTGCCAGACTCCCTACCCAATCAAAAGCACTGCTCTCAACACCTCTTTTCAGAGACTGAATTTTAGTGAAAATTGTCAGTTAAGAACTGATTCCTGGAATCCTTGCCTTTTCAGACAATACATCCTTCAGACATATCAGTGGGGATTCCAACCATTCCAGAGGGTTGGTGGGGAAAATCCTTCCATTTAGTAAGTCTTGATTCTTTGCTTTTCATTGTACGGCACCCTGAAAAGCCAGTGTACTCAAATTGGTGCACCCTATGTCATTGGCTCCTACTCGCCAAGTAGGAGCCAATGAAACAGTACAGACAAATATTCTTGGAAGAGATCTATTTCTCTCTCTTAACCCCTATCATAGAACAGGCTTGCCATAAAGAATCTTTTGATTACTTCTTGGGATATATGTATGTGTTCATAAATATATATTATTACTTTGAACTTCTGTAATACTTTCATTGTATTCTATTGAAAGTATCATTTATAAGGTTGTCTTTTTTTTTAACTTAGTTCATTCTTTGTAATTTACCTTATATTACTGCATTGGATGTGCAAATTATTTTCCTGTGGTTGGCCATTTGGAGTGTTTGCAGTGTCTGCCTGTAATATACAGAGCTGCAGTACAAAACTCATTGTGTGCATCTTGTGGACAAGTACAGGAGTGTCTTGAGGAAATATACCTAGAAGTAGAATTGTTAAATAATGCAGTTCATACATAGGTGTGAGTGCTACCAGTTGTTCTAGAACTTGCTTTCCTGGAACAATAACTGATAGTGATTTGTTCTTAGATCTATGTTTTTTCCATTATGGACAGATTAAAAGTAGAATTGCTGAGCCCTGGGATAGCTACCATTCAGCTTTACTAGACAATGTAAAAATATTCTCTAAAGCAGTTGAAACAATTACAGTAGTAAATGAGATTTCCTGTTTCTAACATTCTTCCTAAATTGTATAGGAATTTGTAGTGTTTCCCCCATCTCGATTTTATGGGAGCAAATTTGTATCTTAATGTTATTTCTTTTATTATTATTGGACTTTTTATGTATTTACCAGCCATTTGGGTCTAAACTTCATTCATTTTCTTTGCCTACATTTCCATTGGGCTGTTCTTCATCTAAAATAACTATACTTATATTTCGGATACTCTGACTTTGTATGTTATATAATTTTTGCAAATATGTACTCCTGCTCTGTGACTAGTATTTTAATTTTGTTCATGACTTTTTAAATATACTTTTTCAAAATATAGTGTAAATTTACTATTTCTTGTTGGGTATTTTCTTTGTTTTAAGAAATTATTTTCAATGTCATTATACATATATCTGAATATTTTTTGTAAATGTTTAAGAACTTTGCTTTTACATTTGTCTTTATCTTTGATTTTTATTTTGTGACTCAAGATCTAGTTTCATAGTTAATATTTAGCACCCTTTACTGAACAGTCTATCCATTTCCCCTTTGTCATACTTTAATCTGTAAGTTGGGCTGTTGAAAGGCTCTCAATTCTACTCCATTGGTTAATTTCTACATACGTACCGCTTCAACTTAATTACCTTGGTTAATATTAATAAATAAATATTGATATCTTGCAGGGCAAGCCTTTGTCCCTTTTTTGTTGTTCCTCACAAACACCTATGCCATTCTTGGTTGGCTCAGATTGTTCCTCAATCTGAATCTTACTACATCTTGTTAATTTCTCTACAAGAGAACTCTGTTGAGATTTTGATTATAGTTGCATTGAATTTACAAATCAATTTGGAAAGAATTTCCATTTTTAAATATTGTGTCTTAATCATCATTAGGGTATATCTCTCCATCATGTTTCATTTTTTATATTTCAGTCATTTTATAATTTTTATCATAAAGGTCTTCATCATTTTTGTTAATTTTATTCCTAGGATTTTATAGTTTGTTTTCTCTTGTTTATAAATGGTTATGATAAGTAAAAATTTTTAGTGTTCATCTGTGTTTTAAACATTTTATTAATGTGTCAGGGAGATCATCATAAACATGAGCTATCATGATGCAATTGGATTTTGGTTACATATGTAAAAAGTATCCGATCTAATAGTTCTGGTGGTCACCCTGGAGTTTGTTTTCTTGGGACAGTGACTGACAGGAATTAGCTTTGAGATCACTGTCTTTTTTCCATAGAGGTGGGCTGCAAGTAGATTGTGTCATATGTATTTCCTGGACAGTGACTCAGATACTGAAGAAGCCCTTCTTTCTAAGTCACATTTATAATCATCTGACTCTGATTTAAAATCTTTCTCAATTATATTTGTCATTTCGATTTTACCAGAGGACCCATGGGTAACTTGATTAAGTAGTTATCAGACCTTAAGGTATTTGGAGATAGACATACTTTAAATGCCTTTGACACTCATTATCACTTAGCATAGTACCCAACATGTAATGGATATTCAGTAAGAATATCATTCAACAAACATCAGTGGTGTTATCACTGGAATATTAAAGGTAAGTTACAGAAATTATGATGCCCCATGTTCTATTTATAAAGAATTTTTTAGTGTTTAGTGTTTACTGGAATTCTAGGCCAAATAACATTAAAAAATCTATCTTTAAGTGGTTTGTTTAAAGCCTTCTACGCTGAATCCATGATGGTTCTGTTTTTTTTTATTTTTCCATTAAGACAGATATATAATACAATTTTATATTTGGAACAGCAATGGAATTTATAGTGAGAATCAATCAGCTAATGTAGGTAGGAAAATGACCAAATGTTTCGGTCATTATTAGATCTTCCTTAAGGTGATCACCAGCATTACTGAGTATAAAGAGGTACAGGAAGTTTTTAAAGAATAAGCTTGACTTGCTCATATGAGCAATGGAGATTTTACTAGGCTTTTATACAACACCTCCTTGCGTGTCTGCCTGTATATCTGCAGAGCTGACCTGTATTTTCTGTGTGTTAGGCTCTTAGAGGAGGGACCTCAAGGACAGTGAATACTTTCCATGCTGTAGAACTGCCTCTCTGCATCGTAGGCTCTCTCCTCCCAGCATTTACTCATGCGGTGCAGTATCCACTGCTCACTGCCCCGGTGCCATTTCTAATTGCTGCCATTCCTGATCTCCAGGAATTATTATTTCTTCTTTCTTCTGCTGTCCACCACTATGGCTTACTTCCCAGACTTTCATGGAAGGGATGACTTTTCACAGATTGTTTCTGTCAATCAGAGCCTGACAACCAATTAAAAACCCATTGGATTTAATATTGGGAGCATCAGATCCTCTTGGCAGTGCATCTCCCTTCCTTGGTTGGCACTTAGGGATGCTGCTTTTTACTTCTGAAATTGGTTACATAATAAGCCTGCCTACTCTGGGGTCAGCAGTCATTAGAGAATCTTGAAATTCTAGAAGGCTAATCCCTTGATGACTAAAATTTTACCATGAGTGTGAATTTTAATGGCATCTCCCCAAACTCTTTTGGGGCATCTTGGTGTTTGAATAATTTTTTTAGTGCTCTAACAACCAAAGTTGAGGTGTAGGATAAATTAAAAATACTTTTAAATGTAATATTTCTCACAAAGGGGATACATATGTCTCCTTTTGTGTCAGATTTCTAGGGCTGTTGTAATAAGGTGCTGCAAACTGGGTCACTACAAACAAAAGGAATTTATTCTCTTGCAGTTCTGGAGACTATAAATTCAAGATCGAGGTGTTGGCTAGGTCATTGTCCCTCAGAAGCTTGAAAGGGAGAATGCTTCCTGGTCCCTTCCTTACTACTGGTGGATTGCTGACAATCTTTGACGTCCCTTGACTTGGAGCTTCATTGGTTCGTTCTCTGCTCCATCCTCATCTGGTGTTTTCCCCTTGTGTGTCTATATCTGATCTCTTCCTTTGACACCAGTCTTATTGGATCAGGGCACACTTTAATTCAATATGACCTCATCTGCAATTGATTACATCTGCAAATGGTCTATATTTCCAAATAAGATCACAATCATAGGTACTAGAGGTTAGGAATATGTTTGACATATCTTTTGGGAGGTAAGGCACAACTCAATCCTTAGCACCATTTACCAGTGGACTCTCAATTGAAAATGATGGCTTAAGGATGTATGTTGGAAATACATTTTGTGATTTTTATTTTTTAAATGTATGTAGAGGGATGTCAGAGAAAACCTTTCGTCCTAGTCCATCCATTATCTTCTTATTCCCTAGTCTCCCACACATTCACCCATCATAATTTATTGTTAGAAAATGGGAAGAGGTGTTTAAAAATCATTGTCTGGAAATACAGTTTATACATAGTTTTAGTCTATGGGGAAATAACCCAGCTCTTCCAAGAGATCTATCCTTTTTGTCTTTAGACCTTTGCAATTTCCATAGGTGGTTGATTTTATTTTTAGAAAATTGCCAAGTTTACACAAAAAAAGAATAATGTGATGCAAAGTGTTATTCTAAGATGTTTGTGATTAGGGCTGATTTTGAATATTCATTACGATAATAATGGACCATGTCCTTTATGTCTATTGGTTCTTTCTCCACTATCCAGAAGGGTGAAGAAAATGACATTCCATTTAAGAGTTACACTATATTCAGTAAGTAGGTCACTACTTTTAAAAGATTAGAAAAGAAGAGGTGCCTGGTTGGCTTAGTTGGTTGAGCGTCCGACTTTCGCTTAGGTCATGGTCTAGCAGTTCGTGGTTTCAAGCCCCGTGTCGGGCTCTGTGCTGACTGCCAGCTCAGACCCTCGAGCCTGTTTCAGAGTCTGTGACTCCCTCTCTCTCTGACCCTCCCCTGCTCACGCTGTCTCTCTCTCTCTTTCTCTCTCTCTCTCTCTTTTTCTCTCTCTCTCTCCTAGAAAAAAAAATTAGAAAAGAAGAAAATGCACTTAATATTAAAATTATACTCATGGAGCTCAGTTTAATATTTCATTGAGAATTTAAAAGACTATGTTATTTGGAATAACTGAATTACATAGGCTAGCTTTCCACAGCTCAGGGAGATGCAGAAACAGTTTAGATGAGAAGAAAATATACTGCCCATGGAAGAAAGAATGTAGGGGTGCAGTAGGTAGAGAAAGCAGAACAGGGGTTTGGAGGCAGAGAGGAGACTGTCATTTTTTTAGAAGAAGCTTAGTTTTTCATCCCAGAGTGTAATATAAGCCAAAGTACTAGAAGCTATATCTGAATAACAAGTAAAAGAAGAATAATTGGTAGAATTCTTTAAAAACTATGTATATTATCTGAAGTTCTTTAATTATTAATTTCTTTAACTTAATTATTAAGTTTTTTAAGATAATTTATTCTGCCACTTAGCACATCTACAGCATTCTATAATTTTAAACTGTATATTCATTTTTATGAAGGCTTCTTGAGAAAGTTTTATGCTTTCTTCCAAAAAGCATTTAATTTTGCTTCTGACAGGGATCCCAAAACACTAATAACCTCAAAAAGTTTTTTAAAAATAATTTCTCTGCTCTGGATTTTCTAGTCTATGTAGGTAGTATATATGAGTTTCCTACAAATACATAAGGAGAATTCTTCAGTTATAAGGCATCCTTATCAATTATAAATAAAACCATCTGATTTTTTTTTTTTTCTAGGCTGGGACAGACTTGTTTCTTTACCATTTCACTTTGATGGAGGACAGTTTTTTTTCTAGTTAATATTTTCACTGATGTAGCACTTAAAGAATATAAAATTTCAAGGGCGCCTACGTGGCTCAGTCGGTTAAGCATCCAACTTCAGCTCAGGTCATGATCTCATGGTTTGTGAGTTCAAACCCCACATTGGTCTCTATGCTGACAGCTAGGAGCCTGGAGTCTGCTTCAGATTCTGTCTCTCTCTCTGCTCCTCCCTTGTTCATGCTCTCTCTCTCAAAATAAACAAACATTAAGAAAATTAAAAATAAAGGTTAAAAAATTAAAAATAAAACAATATAATATTTTATTTTGCATAGATAACATTACAGTCCCACTCCTTGTGAAGGGTAAGACATTCTCCTCTCTAATGTGAGGCCATTAAAAATCTATCTTCTTAGTTGTTGAGATTGTTGATGCTTCAAAATTATCATTTTTATTTCAGGTTTGCTAGATTTCCTTCCTTCCTTCCTTCCTTCCTTCCTTCCTTCCTTCCTTCCTTCCTTCCCTTTCTCTGTCTCTGTCCCTGTCCCTGTCCCTGTCCCTTTCTCTCTCTTTGGCTCAGGAATTGCTCTTCCATTTATACAGATGTTTATTGTGTTACATGTACTTCCAGGTGTCTTTGAGAAATAGTTCATGCTCTTCAGTCTCTAGTATCCTCCTGTTTAATCTTTTATGTAAATCTGTGCTGTGGGGTGCTATTTTCATTTTACATCATTGTGCTGGTATATAGTATTTTATAAATAACAGTTATTACTGTTTTCTTTTTCTTTTTTCTTTTTTTTTTTTTTTTTTTTTANTGATAGTATCCAGAATTGGAAGGGGTCTTTGGGATTTTTTTTAGTCATCTATTCTTAAATCTCTGGGGAAGAGGAAAGTGAGGTAAAGGCAACTAGAAGTGAGGAAGTAATATTACTTAACATTGAAGAGATCCACACAGAGTAGGGCAAAATAGATTGTTGCAATGGTGCCATTTTTGGAAATGATCTCTAACTGCATCTGTTTATTATTGGAAATATTAGGTTTGGGGATTCTCAAATGTAATTATAGTGTGTGGCATATGAAGCAAGAGAAGGCTTAAGGCTAAATTGCACAAATGGCTCCATTTACTGGTTTTGCCATCTCTCCATGCCATAGTCTTGACTAGAGTATTTAAAAATTTTTTTTATGTTTTTTATTTATTTCTGAGAGAGAGAGAGAGAGCATGAACAGGGGAGGGTCAGAGAGAGAGGGAGATGCAGAATCTGAAACAGGCTCCAGGCTCTCAACTAGCTATCAGCACAGAGCCCGATGTGGTGCTCTAACCCATGAACCATGAGATCATGACCTGAGCCGAAGTCGGATGCTAAGCGGACTGAGCCACCCAGGTGCCCCAATGACTAGAGTATTTAAATTGGGCGTACTTCGTGGGAGTTTATGTGATATGTCTGTGCATACCCATGCATTTCTACCTGAAAAGATTCTTTAACTTGGAATTGTGTGAAGACAAAAACAAGTGGATCTGTTAGAAAACACTGAATCCACACTCTGTCATAGGAATTAAATTGACTACTCCTTGTTTATATAGGGCATCTTGTAAAGAATGCAAGTGGGTTCATATTTCCATCTCAGTAACAGCCTTGGACAAGTATGACTGCGTGGTAACCTCCCTGCAGGCATGACCCATCAGTCTAGGCTGTCACTGTCCCTAGGCCAGTGTGCCAGGAGGCCTACTTCTTACTTCATGGTTTCAATACTATCTGAAGGTAGTTTAGAATTTTGCTTATTAAGGGGCGCCTGGGGGGCTCAGTCGGTTGAGCGTCCGACTTCGGCTCAGGTTATGATCTTGTGGTTTGTGAGTTCAAGTCCCACATCAGGTTCTGTGCTGACAGCTCAGAGCCTGGAGCCTGCTTTGGAGTCTGTGTCTTCTCTCTCTGCTTGCCGCCCCCACTCACACCTGTGTCTCTCTCTCAAAAATAAACACTAAAAAAATTTTTTTTAATTTGTTAAGCCCAGGTATTGTTCAGTAGTGCTTCTCTATAAGTTCATGGTATCTAAAGGTTTTTTGACATATGCATTTACTTCCCCAACTTTTCCTTTGAACTCCTTTTGGTGAAAAGAGACACATTCTGTTCAGTGTAGGAATTGAAAATGAACTAACTCCCCTTCATTGTTCAAAACAAGGCCCTGTACTTCCATAGACACCTCCCAGCAGTGCCCCAGGGCAATTACTCCTCAGTCCCTCCATCTAGTAATACATAAGTGGTGTAAAATTTAACCAATGATGTGTATTTGCCTTAAAAATCCATGGTAGTGTATTAATTTTTATTGTGCTGTCATACAGAGTGGAATACTAGCATCAGCATGAACAGAATATTCTCTCCCTACAGGCAGACCTCCATGGGAGGTTAAATTATACTCCCAATATGAGTTTATTAATTTGTCATGAGAAACCTGTTTACTGAGGGACTGTGCACCTTCTTTCATTGGCAAGTATGTGTAGTGCAATTTTCAAGTCATTTATCACCATTTTCTACTTTTATTTTAAAGTAAATAAACACTAAGAGGCACAGAATGGGCTCCCTCTCCCTTTGCCTGTGAGCAGCATTCAAGAGGCAGAAACATTTTGAAACTGGCCAGAGAATCTGAGAATGGCTGTAACTGTTAACACACCAGAGAGTATCCAAAAAGTCTGGAAATACAGAGAAGAGTATATTTGTTCTATGTTTTTTCCAGTTTAACAGTTGGATCCTTGCTTTAAATTTTATGCTTATAAGATAAAGTGTCTGAAGTTGAAGAAAAAAAAATTGAACATATCATTTGAAAATATGACTAGCAGGGTCCCTGGGTGGCTCAGTTGGTTAGGCATCTGAGTTCTGCTCAGGTCATGTTCTTATGGCTCGTAGGTTCAAGCCCTGAGTCTGGCTCTGTGCTGACAGCTTAGAACCTGGAGCTTGCTTTGGATTCTGTGTCTCCCTTACTCTCTGCGCCCCCCAACCCCTCTCAAAAATAAAAATATACATTAAAACATTTTAAAAAATATATAACTAGCATACTTAAGAGAATTGTCCTACGTTTCCTTCCATTTTGCATACCCTGCATTATTTTGAATAAGTTGGTGGATTCTATTTTCCAGTGGAAGGAGAGAAAAGGTTAAAATTCATTGATTTTCTGTAATCATTCTTTCATTTCTCTCTCTACAGTGCCCTTCAATTTCATGAAACTGGTGTACAAGATAGAGTTTCTTTCCTTCAGAAATCTTAGTAGAAAACTGAATCAGCCCAGGGTCTTAAACCTATCAAGCCCACTTTTCATTTAGGGCTTGATGTCAAGAGGTTAAAAAGGCCCCAGAATCTTACTGTTGATCCAGATCTGCTCAATATGAGGCCAAGGAATTAATTAATGATGAAGGGTGTATTTATCTGAGATACTCTGATCTATAGTCTTTGCCTTTAGTCCTCTAATGGATTTGCAGGAGGGTATTGGCAGTGAGCAGTTGGTCTCTGCTAGCTCTTACAGTTAAGGCTAAAAGTTACCCATTATATGGATAAAGGAAGAAAAACTTAATCTCCATCTCACACACCTAGATGGAGTGTGAGTGGATGGATGGATGGATGGATGGATGGATGGATGGATGGATGGATAAACAGACAAGTAGATTGATAGAGAAATACACACACACGGACGCACGCACAAATACTTTTTGGCCATCCACCTTTATTTACTATTGTAGCTGACTAAGCATAGATATAGATTCAGGATTCCCAACTTCCTAATATTAAGCTGCTGCTTTCTTGAATTTCCAAATGCTCACTGAGTGGTCATTTCTCTGCAGACGTTCTATAGATGACGCTTGCTAGTTCAGAAAAATCAGGCTGCAAATAAGTAGAGGGCAGAAATTGTGACTTCATCTTGAATATCTAGAAACCTAGCAAGTGTCTACCACAGAGCAGGTACTGAACAAGTACTATTAAATGAATAAAAGGATGAATGAAATGATATATAATTTGTTATATACTTTGTACACAAACACACATTTACAGTTATAATCATATGATCAACCCTACACTAAGGCAGTATGGATAGCACTGTCACTCTCCTACCTCTAGTCACCCAAATGTCCCTCACCCTTAAGGCTACACATTACCTTGTTGGCACATTTTTCCCTGTCAAGGTTGATATTTGTTATTACTTTACTTCACTTATTTTTAAAAAATTGTACTTTTGAGTTGGAAAGAGAGAAGTCTGTCTGAGACCATCATGAACCTAGTGACAAGCCTATTGATCATAGAAGTGAAGAAAGCTTTGATTAGCACATTTTGGCAATTTTTTTTTTTTTTTTTTTTTGGATTTAGGGTTTTGAGTTACCTTAAAACAATTTTGTTCATTACCTGTTGCCAGATCATGCTGAACAAATTCATTTTTGTTGGCTATGTTTTCTTACAATTGATATACTGATGTTGATTTAAATGTAGTTTCTTCCTTGCCCTTTTAATATAGGAACCAGAAAAAGGATACCATTGGTGTCTCCTGTCAGTTGAGTAAAGACTCGTGGCTATAATCACATTTAAGAAACTGCTTTTCCTCTGTGGTGACTGGAAAATCAATGGCAGTTCAGAAATTAAAGCGAAGATGGTACCATTTACATCTTAGAATCTGATCATTTTGTTTTTTCATCCTCAAACCAGTGAAGACAGTTTTCTCCATGTTGTATTTTAAAATATGTTTTAAGTGAGCTGTAATTTTATAGCACTATTTACCAGATACATAATACCAATTACTTGGAGTCTTGTTTGTTTGGCTTCTAATTTTGAAACGTGTGGTAGAATTTTCTCTCTTGAATCAAATTTTCTCATTATGAGGATTGTTCCTTTGTTGCGTTTAGCCAAAGAATACTTTAGAAAAGTTATGCTGGCTTGTTATTTTACAGCATAGCAATCTTAAGCATAGTTTATTTACCTGTAGCCTATAAGATGTAAATTTTATGATGTACCTTTATTATACTTCCCATTTACATTTCATTGCATTTATATTTTAGCTGATAGGAAATCAGTGATGCAAGTATTATTTCATTGTACTAATGACAATTTTGAGGTACCTCAAAACTACAGAAACTTATAGATACATTTGCACATAAGCATAGTATTAAGACATTGAAACTGATATAAAAAGGCTTAAATTATATGGGCTAACTTGAGGACAGTCAATTTTTGAAACCCTATCAAAAACAAAATGTTTCTAAAGAAATATACCAGTGGTAAATTGTAGCAAATCCAAACTGAGAGTAGAGATCTAGCTGCTGATATGGACTCTGCCCCTAATGCACTCTAATCTTGAGCAAGTCATGTAAGTTTCTTGATACTTATCTTCTCCCCTCTGAAATTGAAGACTTGGGCCCCAGCACCGAACTTATATTTAATATCTTTCAAATATATATAGTAATTTAGATCCTGAAATAGATCAGAGTGACCAGTTATCAATTATTATCCATCTTACTAATTGTTTTCACAACTTGCCAGAAACCAGGCTTATCTCCTCCAAAGCTGATTGGCAACACCGTTCATGCTAACGCTATTAATTTGCTTAAAAGGTCATGTACAAACAAATTATCTTGAGTTGAATGACTAGTTAGTAGGTATTTAACATTTGGAAACCTGTGGGGAGTTGTTTGTTCATTTATTTATGTTCTTTTCATAATCCGAATGCAGCATTAGTTCTTGGACAAGGGCTGATGAACGTTTGTGTTGACATTTCCCTTCTCTTTAAAGGACATTAAAAAAAATTTCTTGGTGCGCCTGGGTGTCTCAGTCGGTTAAGTGTCCAACTCTTGATTTCGGCTTGGGTCATGATCTCAGAGTTTTGTGGGTTCAAGCCCCATGTCAGGCTCTGTGCTGGTGCTGCAGAGCCTGCTTGGGATTCTCCGTGTCCTTCTCTGTCTGCCCCTCCTCCACCTGTGCTGTCTCTGTTTCTCTCAAAATAAATGAATACATTTTTTTTTAATTTCTTAAGATCTGTCCTACTGAGTAGGGGATTATATTTTTATGTATGGTTCAGAATAACATATCAAAGACCAAGTAGTTGAAGGAATAATTTTAACAGTCACAGCTATCTCAAATTAGATGGTTTCTTAGGGAGAAAGAGAATTTCTTTCCTAGAGGTCACACCTGGATTTTGCATCTACTAAGATTTAGGCTGCGTAATGTCTTCTAAAGGTATTCTTAAATTCTGGAATTTGAATATTAAGTTCTCCCTCCACCTCCCTACTCTACCATTCCTTATACAGCGTCTTAATTAGCCAGAAGAAACAAAAACGTCCTCTACATTTGCATGTTGAAATGTTGAGCCTGCTGGTATTTTTGATGATCGTTTTATCTCTGCTGTCCAATGTAGATGCCAGTTGTGGTATTCTTTCTTTCTTCAACACACTAAAGGTTTTTGACACCTCATTTCAACTATTTCAGTCTATTGACATTTCAGTGGGTTTTGATTTTTGGTCATAGTTATAAGAGAATAAAGATATTGATCAATAGAAACAATTATTGACTTACGAATATAAATAAGTCAGAAATATGCCTTTTATAGACAGACTTGCCTTATATATACAGGGTTATTGAAATTTTGGTGTTACACAAAATATAATTCATTGGCTTCTTATTTGCTTTACAAACCAACTTACAAGAAGCCTTCTTTAATTATATATTTGATATAGTACACTTATTTCAGAAACAAATTTATTGTACAGTGAAATTTACATGTGCATCAGTTTCTTTTACCTTTGTTTTATAAAAACATCAACTGACATTGGGTTCAATACTGATCCTTCGCACTCCATTTTTCTCTTAAGTTTATCACATCACTGTTTAATGATTCCAAGTTTATGGTCTTTTACTGAATTTAAGTCCCAGACAATAATCACATTTTTGTGGAATATGGCTTTTGCTATATTTAAAAGGTCCTTGCAAAGGTCTCGTTTGTGAAGTATGCCATGTTGTACATGATAATCTTTCTGGCTGCAACAATGCAAAATTACCCTATACCCTCTCCTCCCAATACAGGAAAAGGCTACAGCTGAAATAATTAAAATCCATACGCTTAATGATCTGTGCCTTCTGCAGGGTGGCACATTACTATCACTAACAATGTTTAATAGCTCATAACATTCAATACACTTAATCATAAATTACTGGCACTTGTAGTCCTTTTGCATACTGAACATATCTTGATAGGGGGAAAATTGCATTGGAAGAGACTCAATTACCCACTTTGAAAAAAAAGAACACAGGGCCGGACTGAATGGGGATGCATGGTTGTTTTTGGAGCTCCTTGTGCCACTGAGGCAGGACTATAGCTAGGCCATGTGGGTGTTTTGGGATTTTGTTAGATGCGGAGGAAGCTTTAATTTACTTTTGTCATACGGTACTTTGTTGGTCTCCCAACCATGTTGGGGCTATACCCAGAGCCCCTGATTGGGATGTCAGGTGACTGGGTTGCTGGCCCCACCCAGCCACCTGACCGCCCACACGTCAGTTGCCACTTAGTTCTGTATCTTTATATGTATGGTGAGAGTAAGGTGCTGGACACGACTGAAGAGGTGCTACCCCGATCAGAAATTCTCAAGTCTTAATGTCACTTGTCCATTGTCAGGGACAATGGAACCATCAGCCTTCTGTCACTTTCCATGTAATTTCTTGTTTGCTCAGAATTGCTTGGAAAAATGAAGAAGGATAAAGAGCCCACAGAGTCTACTACCCTTGGTGGAATGACAAAGGAGAAAGCAGAATTCTTATTTTATAATACATACATGTTTAAAATTTTTTAATGCTTATTTATTTTTGAGAGAGAGACACACAGAGCATGAGCAGGGGAGGAGCAGAGAGAGAGGAAGTCTCAGAATCCAAAGCAGGCTCGAGGCTCTGAGCTGTCTGCACAGAGTCTGACATGGGGCTCAAATTCATAGACTACGAGAACATGACCTGAGCAGAAGTCAGACACAACCAACTGAGCCACCCAGGCGCCCATAATTACATTGTTTTTATGTAGTTTGCATGATACTTTCTCTTTATCTACATAAGTATTATTTATTAAACATTACTATGTTCATTAATTTAATAGTATAATTGTGTATTAATATACATTAAATCTATAATAATTATATAACATGCATATATATTTATTTAACATTATAATTGTATATTATTGGCATACCACATAATTATTATAATTATACAAGATTATAGCATGCATAATATGTATGAATATATAATGCATATATATATAACCATATATATTCATATAAGGCTTTGTTTGCATATTTAGGCCAAAGATTAGTTTGTTTTTGGTAACAGAAGGACATGAACTCTGCCAGCAATGCTATAGATGCTCAGAGCTAGAAGTGACAGGATCTGCAGGAGGTCACTTATTTTAATGCAGATTTTGCTTGAGAAAATACATAATTTCATCATCCCTGAGCCTCAGAGAAAAATTCTGATTGTCGACCTTTCATCCCAATCATGGATTTGAGTCATAACCACCCTGGGGTGAAAGGCACACATTGCTCTCTTAAGTTCTTGATTGTTTCTAAAAAAGTTTTAGGACTTTTTCCCTCTTGGTAGCAAATGCTCATGTGAGCAAAACAAAGGAGAGACTACTTCTATCACCTTCTTTTCTCAAATGTTAGAGCCACCCTGCTGCTGGCTGAACTCACAAGACCAACTTAAAACAAATGGAAGAAAATACTCATATTAGGTCACTGATAAGTTCGTAGTATTCAGGATTTTGTCCTCTCTTCTTGCCTTAGCAGCGTTTGGATATGTTTTAAAACATGAAGTGCCAGGTAGGCCTTCCTTTGCTCTTCCCAACATTCATTGAGTGACTGTACACTGTCAAATAGATGTTAGGTGCTAGGAATAATGAAATCAATGTGCTGCAGTTATGGTTTGTACCCTGATCAAACATATGGTCTTGGGAAAGGGTTGAAGATAGAAATTATGCAGCATTGGCAGCCATAATTCAGCCTTGATTAGAGGCAATAGGGAATATTGGAGCCTGGAAATAATTGGAGAAATACCTTTATTTAGTTCTTCCCTCCAACCTACTTCCTTTCCCTTCCTTCCTTCCTTCCTTCCTTCCTTCCTTCCTTCCTTCCTTCCTTCCTCATAATACTCTGCTAACTGAATAAAATAGTGTATGAATTTCAGGGCACCTGGGTGGCCTAGTTGGTTAAGTCTGAGTTTGACTCAGGTCAGTTCTCATGGTTCATGGGTTCGAGCCCAACATCAGGCTCTGTGCTGACAGCTCAGAGCCTGGAGCCTGTTTCGCATTCTGTGTCTCCCTCTCTCTCTGCCCTTCCCCCACTCATACTCTGTCTCTCTCTGTCTAAAAAATAAATAAACCATAAAAAAATTAAAAAATAGTGTACAAATTTCTAACTCATATTACAGATCCAGATGGAAATATGTAAACAAACAATTTTAATTCAGTAAGTAGAATTTTAAAGTTATTTCTAAATTATAGTTGTTAATAGCATAGACCCTAAAGCCAGACTGACTTTCAGTGGTGGCTCTACCACTTACCAGCTGTTTAACCTTAGGCAAGTAATCTTCCTTTTCTTTCTTCAATTTCCTCAGGTACAAATGCTGAAAATGCAAGTGTTTACTTCATCAGGTTCTCTTGAGCAGTAATTGAATTATAACATATAAAACTCTTCAAATAGAACTTGGCACACCATGCGCTCTAAATGAAAGACTGTTCTTACTAAGAAAGAGACAAAACAGCTCATGTTAAAATATTAAGTCTGAATAGACACAATCTGATAGAACCTTAAAATGAAAGTAACCTTGTGGGCACCATATACTTGCTGCTGAAATAAGCCCAGAAGGGAATATTCCTCAGTATTTACTCATGCAGTTAGTTCAACTGTACACCAACCAACTCTGGATAATTCCTATCAAGGGAGTGCTTACCTTTGTCTTCGAAAAAGGAGTCAAGAGACCTAATGTAATGTGTCACTATCTTGTCTGGGAATATTGTAACTTCCATGATGTTCTCTACATTGACCATTCCTGGTTTTGTTTTGTTTTGTTTTTAATTGGAAGATCTAATTGGCTTTATTGAGCAGTTCATGAATTGGGCAGCATCCCATTTAGCATATAGATAGATGCTCCCTGCATTGACTATTCGTTTATCATTTCATTTGCTTTATCTCAAGTGAAGATATGTATTTCCAACCATGCTTTGAAAATGAAGATAAGCATAGCAGTAAGTGGATTTTAAACAGTGCATTACTTTACAGATTCTACAACATAGTCAAAATGATAAAACATTCAGAAGATATGCACTGTCCACTCGATTATCATTTTAAAATTCTGTTGTGTCTCTTCCTTCACTGAGTGTGTGGCTCAGTGAAAATGTACAGTTTGGGGAGCAGAACCAGCCAAGAGTTGGTGAGGCAGTGGTCAGGTATTAGACTTTACTAATCTTTCTTCTCTAAAATACATTGCATTTTCTACACTGCTGTAAAGGATCCATTTTTCAGGATCTTCTAAGGTTTGTACCTCGAGGAAAATATGTATGAAAAAGGTTCTGAGGCAGCCATAGGTTATTGTGAAAAGGGAACAAGTTATAGCTAAGAGGGTTGGAACTTTTGTTCTTTATTTCTCATCTTCTCTAGGAAGTCTAAATGGGAAAATATCAAGAACATGAACCATCAGTATATCCCAGGTACTTTACATAATTAAGCAAAGAAAAATCCGTGTAATTCTAAAGGAGAATTTATATAATTAGACGAAGGAGAATATACAGTTGCAGATATTACATATGATAACTGCTGGTTAAACATATGGGCATAGAGAACTTTCTGGAAGACAGCTCAACACTCTCTGAATCCAGCTTTTCACCATACCCTTTTCCCTCACTTGTCACAACTCTCCAGTAGTTCATCTGTCAGATATTTAAAGAGAGCTTTTGTTACATACAGGCTCTCCCTTCAAAGGATGCACCACATGGTATTCATGCTATTTTGGTTCATAGTCTGCTTCCAAAATGACTTTCTACTCCTGAGACTCTGTCCTCTGCATGTTATCCCCCTCTCTATTTATTATTAGCATCCTGCATCATTCCACATTTGAGTAGATATTATCTTAAGCTTATGCACAATTATCTATCCATCCCGGGACCTCCAGGGTAGCATAGGAACCAGAATGAGCACCAGTGTGAAAGCCAAGCACTAGGACCATTTTGGAGAGGAGTTATTTTCTGCCTTAAAACAATAAATATTTTTATTGGGCAAATGTTTTCTTGCTTCTAAATTATTGTGTACACAGGAATGGAATTGATGAAAATATGTACTTCCAGACCTTTAACCAGGAGTTCATGAACTGTTTTTGTAAGGGAGAGGATCCCAGTGTTAGTGGAGCAGTGATATTAATGACAGTAATGAGTAAGTGCCCATTACCAGTAAAGTCTTGTGATGGGTGCTTTGACTGTATCACTTCTAACCATTAACCACAAGGAAGCTCTCATTATTTCCGCCCCTGTTTTGTAGTTGAGGGGACTGAAACACAAAGGTTGAATAATTGCCAAGCTCTCATTTTTGGTAACAGTTGGTGTGGCATCAGGGTGTGATGCTAGCTCTTTGTGATTTTGAAGATTACTTCTCCTTTATGAGTTAATATGCGTATGGTTTTTAGAACAATACTTACGTAATAAATAAACCTTTGTATAGAAGCACTCCGTATATATTGTTATTTCCCTTTGGTCACTTACTTGGAGATGTTAATTTTTCTTCCTTCCAGCAGGTGGTAGTGGCTTGAGGAGATCAAAGGCTTTACTATAGAAAATTTGCTGTGAGTCTAGGTCTATATCAAGTAACTGAGATTGAATACAATGGTATATATTTCTTAAAAAGGCAGATCTATTATCCTCTCTTCATTGATCCCTTCCCTCTCCTACACATGCATGCTGTTTCTTACCTAAATATTTTAGTCTTCTAGAAAAAGTAGTTCCCTGGGAAAAAAGCTAATTTTATCCTGATAAATTCCCTTATCATTGCATAATATAGATTTCCATTTTAATTCAGTAATCTTAAAACTACAGGGAAATAAAATGCATTAAAGTCGTAGTTGACTTCAGATTGCCTCACCTTTAAAATCTGTAACAACATGAAATCATTTGTACCTGTTTAAAATGAGTGTTTAGTTTTATTTTAAGTTGAATTAAATCATCTTCTATTTATCTTAGAATAATCTCAGAATTGAGCATGAGATTTCTGCCTGCAGAGTCACGTTAACTAATGTGGGTCTCTCTCCTCTCAATCTCTTTCCTTCCCTCCTCTAGTCTCTCATGGACAACTTCAGAGCTCCTTCCCAGGGTGTCTGCTGGGGGCCACAGTTTGATTAGCTTCATGTAAGAGTTCTATATTGCTATGTGTTACTCAGCTTTGAAGCAGCATTGCTAACTGAATGGCCAGCATCTAGATTAATTGCCATTATACTGACCCTCTATATAAAAACCTGTATTTGAATATTAGTTCGATGAGGTATGGCTCCTCCTCCTGCTGAGGGGTGCAGCTGGGCTCACCTCAGAGGGCCTTTTGTGTAGAGAGTAGCCCTACCTGAGGGGCCTACTATTATTGTGGCTCATAAACCAATCTCACTTGCAGAATTTGGGTTCAACCATGTTACTCACTAGGTTCAGATGCAGAATAAATCTTCCCTTTTCTTGAATGAGTAGATTTAGATTCATTCCAACAGCAGCTACTCTGCCCATGATACCATATACAAATTTGTCCATCTTTAGACATGGTGACCTTCTCAATATTTCATTAGATTTGCCTACCACTGTGGATGTTCTTTCCCGCTGCACTATGCAGAGTAAGAATGAGATAGTCTTCTTCCACAGCACAGATATCTGCCAGTGCATTTTTTTTTTCAGGGTTCAGGCAGTGAGCAAGAGGTTTATGCAATTTTGTAGCAAGGGTGGGACACCTGAATTAAAAATGTATCTCCTAATTGCCAGCCTCCACCTTAAAGTTTATTTAGTCCCCAAGGGCCGGACACCTTGAAAATTCACCTTTGTGCCAGTATGGTAGTGAATTATTACATGTCTCCCCATGCTGTTAATCAGACTGTTTGTTTGTGAATAGGCATTGAGATAAGGCTGGACAGTTATATAATATGCTTACTGTAGACAGTAGCCTCTTTTCAAGATCTAACAGTGCAATATATTTCCTGGCATGCCTCCATTTCCCAAGCATGAAAAGTATCCCTCTGAGGGTTTGAATAACTATAACATTGAGTGAATTACATTCTATCCTGTTCTGCTTGTGAAATGGAAAGGAGTGGTTTGTTTTGTTTTTGTTCTCTTCTGTCTTAGGACACAGTCTTTCAGTGATACAATTGACCTTATTTCAGTGAGCTAGATTTTGATCAATAGATGAGAAGTCATCATTTCTATAACAGATACTGAATGAATTGTTTTACCCTAAATTAAATAATTGGTCACATTAACTCTAGTCTTCAAGTTTATTGAAGAAGCTTTCATTGCCCCCGTGTATGCTCTGCTATGTGAAGCCTCACGATGCTGCTTCCTAGGCCTCTTTACCCCAGGTGATATGCAGTCCACTGATAGGAGACCTGTCTCAGCCTAGTCAGTGAGTGAGCTCCTCCGTTTCCTCCTCCTGCGTCCCTTTGTACACATTCTCAGTGTTCACCAAACACTTTGCCTTCCCTCTGGCCTCCACATCTGATCAGTCCCCAAATCGGGTCATTCTTGAACACAGATCTCATTAATAGCTTCTTCCTCTCTGTATCCCATTTCTGTTTCCCTGGTCCAGGCCCTCATTACTGCTGCTTTTCTACTGCCATGCACTTGCCCTAATAACTAGTGTCTCTGCCCTAAGCTTGTCCCCTGCACTTGATTTTATGTGATGTAGCCAAAATAAAGATCTATTAACGTCACTTGCCTCTCTGCTGGGGATACAGTTCAGATCTCTTTCACGGCTTTCCAAACGCTGCCACCTCTATTCTCTAAACCCCTTCCTCCCCACGCCTCCCACGTGACTGTAGCTCCTCACACTCAGCATCCTGCTCTAGGTTTCAGAGCCTCACACAGCGTTCATGCAGCCGAGGGTGCTGTTCCCACCACTGTCTTGCTGGTGAGCACGTCTTCGATCTTCAAAGCCCACTGGTGTTGACAACTTCTCCCAGCCTCACACTAAATAAGTCAATCACTCCCCCTCCTTTGCCTTTGTTCTTAATCATAAGCCTGTGGTGGTATGTAGTCATAGATATTATGAGTATGTATTTACATCATGTTTCCTTACTAGATGGTGAACTCCTTGAGACCAGGGTGTCCTCAGTCACCTCTGTAATTCCAGAGCTTGATAACATCTGACATACTACAGGCTTAATCAGCGTTTGTTGGATTGGTTCCATTCTCTTCTAAATGCTCTCTATATGACAGAATAGCTTCTTAGCAGGGTATTAAAAGATTATATTTGGGGTATCTCTGTAGTCTGTTATTCACTGACTAGCACAATTAAGAGTACAGTGTTAATGAGTCCAAGGTTTTAGTTTCATTCCTCTGGAGCAGTTAATTTTGCACCTCAACTGTCAGTAAGTTCAACTAGCTGCCTAGTAAATACCATTGGCTCCAAGGGAAATGAAATGTGAGAATGATTAAGGTCAGGGCAAATTCATCTCAACTATTAGACACATTGAATTAGATATATTCCTTACTGATGATTAAAGCATAATTTCACACTTCTGTCTGAAACGAGCACCTTATTTTGTCCACAGCCCCTGTCCAATGTGCACTGATGCATTGGGCTGCGATGGAGAGCGGCAGGAATTCCTCCTGTTCATGGTGATTTTGCAATAAGAACAATAATCATCCATCCACGCATCTTTATGACTGCCAGCCTCTGAGCCTCCCGTCTACCCACCGCCTCTCCATCTTTGTCTTCCAGGGGAGACAATGCGCATCGCCTCTTCAGAGTTTGCTGATGACCCGTGCTCATCGGTGAAGCGTGGCACCATGGTGCGGGCGGCAAGGGCTTTGCTCTCGGCTGTGACGCGCTTACTCATCCTGGCGGATATGGCGGATGTCATGAGACTTTTATCTCATCTGAAAATTGTACGTATGTGGAACTTAGCGAAACTTGCTTTATGGGCGTGGCAATACTGACTGTATATTAGAACTCGGAACTGTACCCAAGATGTTTCACTGCTCACCAGATCGCATACTCACCCAAGTGGTATATCTTCAAATTTTTCTTTTTTTTAAGTTTACTCATTTATTTTGAGAGAGAGAGAGAGAATGTGTGCACACATGTGGGGTAGGGGCAGAGAGAGGAGAAAGACTTCTAAGCAGGCTCTCTGCCGACGCAGGACAGAGCCTGACATAGGGCTCAAGCTGGTGAACCCTGAGATCATGACCTGAGCTAAAATCAAGAGTCAAATACTTGATGACCGATCCACCCATCGCCCCTACCCCCAAATCTTTCTAATACTAAAATTATATTCAATAATAAGCAAGAAAAGTTATAGAAGGTTCCTTTGAGTTTTGACTCCCCCTTACTTCCTAGGACTCAAAACAGTATATTCTTTGAGACTGCAGAGGCTAAGCATGGTGTACCCGCCTTGGCCCCGTCTTGAGATTCAGAATAGTGCTGGTCCATGTGGTAATTCAGGGTAGGTCAGCTCTTCTGGTTACTGGGCCAAATGACCAGCAATACCCACCTTAATATGGATCATGTGTTGAATTCTATTTTGTTGCCTGCTCCAGACTTGTACTTCTATAGAGTTATAGGGCTTTGAACCTACCTTAGTCTGGCAATAAAGCACACCATATGCACGTCTCGTGGTTAAAGTCAACCTTGTTGCACCAAGCCTGGCATCTCACATACCTGGATTGGGTCTCTGGGCATTTCCATGCCCCTCTAACCCATAGACTTTCATTATAAGTGCCTTGCTTGTCACAGTTCCTTAATTCTCTTCAACTCTTTTATCTCCTAATGGAAGTGGAGCCCTGCTCTAGTCACAAAGTTTATTGGACCAGGGGCTAAGGCAGCCTTTCTAGTTCTTGACAGCTAGGCCTTTCTCTAGGTTGACTTGTTTCTGTTTGCAACCAGGATAGTTCAGTCCTCTGAACTAAGATGACACAATTCAACTGGTTAGGAATATGTCTTCTCCCTAGAGAGTTGTTATTCCCTGCCCTCTGTGAATTTCGTTTCTGGACAACTGGCACCACACGTGGACTGACATCAGGGTCCTTAGATGATGGGATGTGAACCATGGACTTTCCTTTTTGGGAATCAGCCTGCTGCTGGTTCAGTTCCCCTAGCTGTGGCCATTCCTAGCTTCTCATTTTCCCTATTACCCAACCCTTGAGGTCTTATTTTCTCTATCAGTGAAATGATCAGTAAGGGGGCAGGAGATAAGGAAATGAATAATGAGAGCCCACTCTCACCTTACCTTCTATCTCAGATTTGTTCTAGAGAGGGGTTCAAGAAGTTTTGAAAACAATAAGTAGTTCTCTGTCAGAAAGCCTTGAGTAGCATCTTTTTTTTTTTTAATTTTTTAATTTTTTTTTTATTTCTAGGAGAGATAGAAAGAGAGTGTGAGCAGGGGAGGGTCAGAGAGAGAGGGAGTCACAGACTGAAACAGGCTCCAGGCTCTGAGCCGGCAGTCAGCACAGAGCCCGACGCGGGGCTCGAACCCACGAACCGCGAGATCATGGCCTAAGCGAAAGTCGGACACTTAACCAACTAAGCCACCCAGGCGCCCCTTGAGTAGCATCTTACCTTAGCTGGCCCCAATAAAAAAGCCAAGACTGCAGGTTATGTATAAGCTCTATGATATTGTTAAAGGTCTCAAAGTCCATCATCTCTAGCATGAGTTCCATGATCATTAACCACAAAGCAAGGGTACAGCTGTTCTTGGTTTCTTTAATGGTACACAGGTCTGAGGACCCAGAGTTTCCAAGCTGAACTTGCTTGGGAGTTTCTTCTCAGATTTTTCTGAGAATGGGCCTATAAAAGCCAAGAAAAGCTCTTGCAGATTGGATGAGGTAAGCAGTATGAGGAGAGACTTTACCTATTGCAGACGATATCAAGGCCAGTATAACATTATGATTCACCATCTGGCTACTGGAAGAAGATTAATTTTGGTCTGATTTCAACTTGCCAACTGTGTTGTGATCCACCCTATAACCTCCTTACATATGAAACACTGCATCTGTTAACATGGGGCTAATGTAGCATAGCCTGCTGAGTTGTGGGGAGTTTAAACAGGAGAAGATTCCTATGAAACATTTATCACAAAGTTTGGTGCAAAGTAAGGTTCCAAGCAGGCTATATGCATATTTTAGGCAACAAATAACTTTGTTCTCAAGTGTGTGGAAGAAAAGTTTAATTCTCTTTCCCTTACAGCCTCCTGAGTCTTCAAATGCAACATTTTAACACAGACAATCTTCCTTTCCCAGGGGAGGATAGGACTGAACCTAAAGAAATTAACTTTACACTCCATATGTTCCTTTTCTGTGGGGCGGAAAGCCCTGTTCAGCCATTCCAGTGATGACAGGCTACATCTTCTCTCTGAGGTGCCCACATGCAGAGTGTCCCTACCTCCGGGACGCAGCATAACGTAAGGCACCAGTCCTGCCTGTAATCCTGCCTCTCTACCCACTTGTTTTGACCAGTGCTGTCTACTGATAACATCAGCACAGTCTCTCCTCCTGTGGAGTCCATTGTTTTCTCTTCCCAACACAGCTGATTACGGGGAAGTTGAAAAAAGAATTTTTTTAAATGGGTTTAGCACAAAACCGTGGAAAGGTCAGCCCAGCAATATTAAGTAGGCCTGTCAGACTGTCAATAGTAAAATTAAAAATGATTGTAGACTAAATAACACATTTGTTCTACTGAGAGCGCAGCCTCTGTAGAGAGCCGCTGCGGTGGAAGGTTGCTCTCTTGTGGAGCAAGTCAGGAACTGCAGGGCTGGGGCCTCCCTGGACCCAGCTGGTGGCCCGTCTCACACTCTGGGTTCCAGTCAGGCAGGGTTTCCAATCAGGGGGCTGTTGCCGCCCCGCACAAACCCACAATGTGTCAACAATCCATCACAAATGAACCTGGTTTATAATTCTACATTAGCTTTGGGTTCTTTTTCGTAGAAGCACCTTCTCTCATTAACAAGCAAGTGTTGTCTGCAAGCACCTATGTATTTGTTTTTAACTCAGATGAAGAAAGTGTCTATGTTTTTGAATGGAGCAGATTAGAAATTGTCACCTATACCTTTTTTTCCATATAGAAATGTAATAGAAATTTTCCAGAAAACAAGGTTTTGTCCATATAAAAATGAGTTTTCTTACCATATGGATAAGACCTAGATAACAAAAAGGAGTGACAGGAGCTTTGCCATAAAGTAGTGACTCCATTGGCACCTGGGTGGCTCAGTCCACTGAGCATCCCACTCCTGATTTTGGCTCACGTCATGATCTCACAGTTTGGGGTTCATGCCCCGCGTTGGGCTCTGTGCTGAGAAGGCAAAGCCTATTTGGGATTCTCTCTCTCCTTCTCTCTCTGCCCCTCCTCCACTTGTGCTTTTTCTCTCTCAAAATTAATAAATAAAAACTTAAAAGCTAAATTATTTTTAAAGAAGTAGTGACTCAGTTTTCTTCTGGTTCACATGAGTAATACCCTATGGTGAGTCTATGTTCTTGCCATGGTAACCGTTTTACCTTTAAGCATTATGCATAATATCTTACTTTTTATCTCTTAGGCCATATGCCAAATTTTTATTGCTGTTCTTACCAGATAATGATTTTTGCTCATTTCTGAATGACTTACAGAAACAGAGGGAATTGCTTTATCAGAACCTTCTCTTTGTGTTTTTCAATCAATAATTCACTAAGTAGATGAAGGATAGTCAGTTTATTCTCCTAAAATACCCACTTTCATTCTCGGCCCTGCACCGCAAAAAGTAATTTTTAGCAAACTGAGTAATAATGAGCAAATATAATTCACTCTGTAAAAATGAATAAAGAATTAGGATATCTTTGGAGATTGTGCGAGGGCAGGGCATGTGATTTTGCATTCTGCTCCCTTAAAATTGTTTGGAAACTTGCATTTACATGCCTGCCAAAAAGCCTATCTTGTCATGTAACACAGACATCCCTGTCACCCATATTAAGTTACTTGTTTATTAAGCAAGAATTTGTATGGGTTTTAATGCTGAGCCTTTTTTAAACACAAATTCAGGATTCTCATGATTATAAAAGGTTTTTGCTACTGTGTTTGCTTTAAAATCAGGATGATGGTGATGGGATAGTAGGTGACACATAATTCAAAGCTGGGTTATCACCCAGGTGGGAATCTGATGTTCCTGAGAAAAGCTAAAGTAATCATTTGCACATCAGACATCATTAAAAAATACTGAATTATAATCACCTTCATTGTTGAAGTTGCTGGTGAGTGATTCCCTAGCCAGACGTCTGATGTATCCTGCAATCAGTTGACATTGTCAGGGTGTTAGGTTGATACGTGGCACTTCAGACTTTTCAAGGAATCCAGCATTGCAATTGGTGATCATGAAGAGGGATATTTATTTTCCCTAGACACTGAATTAATGTAATCAGATTGTATTGTCAATGCTTAGCATTGGCGATGGCATCACACACATAAACTCATCTTGCCATGTGTGTGTCAGAGAAAACAACCCCCTTTTTCTATCTCCAGGCTAGGTCCTGGAATGATGCTGTTCTTGATTATCTCAGAATCTCTCTCTAGAAAGTGGAATGGCAAAACAGAAAAAACAACCCCTTAGTCAATTTCTCAGGAAAGTCAGATTACCTTCATAGCAACCAGGGGCTAGATCTCACACTGCTGCCCCCTGTTTGCAGGACATTGATGACACAGGGTGACTTTAATATTACCTTTGCTTTTTGTGATAGTGTTGTGTGTCCTCAGTAACGAATTTTTTCTCAGTAGTTGGCTGTTTAGTCCTACAGCTCTAATGCGGCTCTTGTGTTTGAAGACCAGCAGTCAATTGATATAAAATAGCCTTGTTTCTGATTCTAAAGAGGGAAACTACTGCCCAGGTTCTTAGCATATCTTTTCTGTCATAGCTACCATGGCGTTAACTTCACACAGCTGGGTTGTTTGGGATTTATTTGTGTTTTCAGTTTTCGTTTCAAGAAGGACTTACTGGATGCCTAGTATATGCAAGACACTGTGCTTAGATAACTTGAAAGGTTTAATAAGTCTCAGCCCCTGCCTTCAAAACTTTATAGGCTATGAGGGGAGACATTAAGAAAAAAACACTGCATCTTAGGAAAATGTGCACATTGCTGTGATCTCACCTAGAATGAAATTATAATAATTAGGATGTTTTATGCTTTAAAAAACAGAAACCCAACTCAACTTGGTATTTTGTATCTTTAAATTAATAAATTTATTTTTTAAAATTTACATCCAAGTTAGTTAGCATATAGTGAAACAATGATTTCAGGAGTAGATTCCTTAATGCCCCTTACGCATTTAGCCCATTCCCCTTCCCACAACCTTTCCAGCAACCCTCTGTTTGTTCTCTATATATGAGTCTCCTGTGTTTTGCCCCTCTCCCTGTTTTTATATAATTTTTGCTTTTCTTCCCTTAAGTTCATGTTTTGTATCTGAAATTCTTCATATGACTGAAGTCATATGATATTTGTCTTTCTCTAATTTCACTTAGCATAATACACTCTAGTTATATCTGCATAGTTGCAAATGGCAAGACTTCATTCTTTTTGATTGCTGAGTGATACTCCAGCAATCAAAATATATATATACCACATCTTTATCCATTCATCCTTTGGTGGACATTTGGGCTCTTTCCATACTTTGGCTGTTGTTGATAGTGCTGCTATAAACATTAGGGTGTATGGGACCCTTTGAAACAGCATACCTATAAACTTGGATAAATACCTAGTAGTGCAATTGCTGGGTTGTAGGATAGTCCTATGTTTAATTTTCTGAGGAACCTCCATACTATTTTCCAGAGTGGCTGCACCAGTTTGCATTCCCTCCAGCAGTGCAAAAGAGATCCTCTTTTTCTGCATCCTTGCCAGCATCTGTTGTTGCCTGAGTCGTTAATGTTAGCCATCCTGACAGTTGGGAGGTGGTATCTTATTGTGGTTATTTCCCTGATGATGAGTGATCTTGAGCATTTTTTCATGTGTCAGTTTGCCATCTGGATGTCTTCTTTGGAGAAGTGTCTATTCACATCTTTTGCCCATTTCTTCACTGGATTCTTTGTTTTATGGGTGTTAAGTCTGATAAATTCTTTATAGGTTTTGGATACTAACCCTTAATCTGACATGTCATTTGCAAATATCTTCTCCCTTTCTGTCAGTTGCCTTTTAGTTTTGCTGATTGTTTCCTTCGCTGTGCAGAAGCTTTTTATTTTGATGAGGTCCCAATAGTTCATTTTCAACTTGATATTTTAAAAAGGGAATATATTGACTCACCAAAGTAAGAAGTCCAGAGGTAATCGCTTCAGGCAAGGCTTGATCAAGGCACAAAAATGTTATAAGAACCGGGCTCTTATCTCCTTTTCTTCACTAAGGGCACCCTTCTTTGGAAGCCCTTTTGTTACAGTCTCAAGATAGTCGCTAACCATTCTCAAGATTACATGCTTCTAGACTAAAGATAGCAAGAAAGAGTAAACTCTCTTCCCTTATAGCTCAATTAAAGGTTCCACAGTTTTGTTAGTTCTGTTGGCTTATGAATTAAGTACTTATCTTTGAGTTAATTCTTTAGAGAGGGAATGGGATGTGTTGATTTTTTTTTTTAATTTGGTCAGCACTTAATCCTTTCTCTTACCATCCCCCAAATCACAGATCTTCAGTTCAACCAAATTATAGTGTTGATCATTTGAGGATAACATGAGAACAGATGATGTGGCTGGGAGAAGGAGGTCTCAGGATTGGGTCTTATTAAAGTGAATGAGGTTTGCCTTTCCTGGAACCAATCTCTTGGACTAGATTGAATATGTTGGAGTCACAACAAGTCTAAACTGGAGTCTAAAGGTTGAGGGTGACTGGGAAGAGGTTGGTCCCATCAGAAGAGCTTGGGGATGTATCATTCTGTCCAGTGATGGGATTGAAACTACACAGTAAGTTCAGCAGGGGAAGTTTAATATGAAGAATTGTTAACTGCAGTAGCAGATTAGAGTTACAAGTGTTTGGGTAGCAAGAAGAGAGCTCTAAGGAACATAGGAATAGCAGATATAAGGAACAGCTGTTACCTCAAGGACTGAGCACTTCAGGGAGACCCTCCCAGCCACCCTAAGCCAGTGCCAAGACCCAGATGTTCCTACCTCACTGGGTGAACGAGAGTTCACCGAGATGCCACACAAGCTAATGGAACTTTCTGGAAATCTGCCCTTACTGTGCTCACGGGGTGCTTGTGCCATAAGGAAATTGATTCAGGTCAGACAACAGACTTCAGCTACAGACAGCTTCACATACCAAGGGAAGGAACAAAGGCATGAAGGCAAGGGACTTGGGGTGTTCCTAGTAATATAATTGTTTCTGGCTGGCTGGAGCATACAGGGCAAGGTGGGGGGAGGCACTAACAAAGTTGGACAGGGAGATACATATCATATAGTGCCTCGGATAACATGATGATACGCTTGGTCTCTATGTGTGGATTATGGGGAGCCACTGAGTATTTCTAAGCCTTAGAATCAGATTTGTGATTTAGATCAATAATTTTGGTAGCAATGTGGAGAAAGAATTAGAAGACAGGTGAGTCCAAACCAGATGAAGAAACCATTGAGATTATCAGGCCAGGGAATAGAAGCAAAGACAGGTGAAGGCAGTGGGGGTGCATACTGTGAAAAGGAGGTAGATTTTAAAGATAATAAAGAGGTGGAATGACTAGATCTTGGAAAGACTGATCAGATGGGGCAAGGGTCTTAATGAGTATTCATCATCAACTGATCAATATAATCCAAACCTAAACTCCAGTTTTATAAACCTATCCTTTCTGGGAAACTGAGGTAGCAGAGCTGGAGAGTCAAAAGCATGAGCTCTGGAGCAGACTACCTTACTTCAAACTGAGGTTCCCACACTCACTTGCTGTGAGACCTCTTGGGAAGCTTGTGTAACTACTCTGACCTCAGTCCCTCCTCCATAGAGTAAACATAGGAAAACTATCAACTGCAAAGAGCTGTTTTCTGGGACAAAATTAGGTATATGTAAGCCATTTAGAACAGTGTCTGGTACATCCCGTAAGTACTCAGTGACACTGGCTAGTGTTGTTTTTCTTGCACCAGCTGAAAATAACTTTGGGAATATAAACTATATAGTTGTGCTTTACAAATCATGACACTTTAAGAATACATGACACTAGCATTTAAGCATTCTTGCTTTCTGACGAAATCATTTTCTTGTTAAACAAGAAGACAACATTTAATCAAGAGCAGCTTATCAAGGAAAGAGAATATTCAATCAAGAAGGCCAGCTTTAGGAGTCAGAGACAAAATATGAAGGTGCTGAGTACCAGTGGTCAAACCAGAGTACATGATTAAACAACTAAAGTAATAGAATGTGGAATCTTACCTCCACTCATTTATTTACTTAGCCAACTACCGTTTCCAAGATAATACACATTTTTAAATGTTTGTTTGTTTATTTATTTGAGAGTGAGAGAGAGAGAGAATTCCAAGCAGGCTTTGTTTTGTCAGTGCAGAGGCTGACACGGGGCTCTAGCCCGTGAACAGTGAGATCATGGCTTGAGCTGAAACCAAGAATCAGATGCTTAACTGACTGGGCCACCGAGGCACCCCCAAGATAATATTTTTAATTTAGCTGTAAAATCAGATCCTAATAAGAGAATTATATATGACTTACTAAATAGTTTCATCCATTTCACTAAAGATCCAATCAACCTGGTATCCATGGGAGGATCAAGGATCGTGAAATGAGCTTAGTCTGTCCCAGCACGATTGAGGATCCTTACACCAATGATTTGTAGCCCTGGTATGGATGGTAAATTTTGATGGGAGAACCAGACCACACAGTCCAGGAGAGGAGGGACTGACTCCTCAGTTCAGCACCACCCCATCCTCATATACCTGCCTGACTCCTAGGAGCTTCTTAATAACTACTGAATGACTAAATGGGTTCACCGACTACTTTTTGTATATGGAAGTAAATACGTGAAGTTCTAGTCAGGAAACTAGGAGACGGATTTCAAGAGCTGGCCTCAGAACAATTTGACCAGCTGTGGACTGTGGCAGGCAGGCCTACTTTAGGAATGGGGGTGGAGGGGCCATTTTGAACAATCTCTGAGAAGACCAAGATTTTAAGACTTGCAAGTGACAAGCTCTGAAAACAATATCTAAATCCACTAATGAGGGAGGAAATTTTAGTACCTTTTCTAGCTCTTTGAGTCTTTTCAGCCGTACCCATGCCCAAGCCACCAATATTAAAGACAGGGTTACCCGGTTGAGCAAAGGGTTCTCGCTTCGGCATTCACAGCCCAGCTTGCTGTGGGAGAACAGCTGGCTGTGATATCCAGGACCATGAGGGCATCTGTAATGAGGGAGGCTACGGCAGCTGCCTCTAAGAGCTTCCTTTATCAGCTCATTGGAGAAGACTTACCAGTTTGGGTATGGAGTCTCCCAAGCTTCCCCCTTATAACTCCTCAGGAGCTCAGCCCCCCTCAGAGCCCTTACCCACAGCCTGCTGCTTCCACTCTTCCCGAGTGCCTGGTCTGCAGGCAGTCCAAGAGCCTTGCCTTTTGGAAATTATTTGGGAAAATATCTTCATTAGATATTTTCTCTAACAGATACTTCAGTACTTAGCTAGACGCTAAGTGGCAGGTCAGTATCTCTGTTTAAGGCGCTACTAATTTTTGCCAGGTACTCTAAGTATTTGCCAGTTTGCATTTCTTTCTCTCCTTCATATACAGTATCCCTAGTTTGAGAAAAGGGTAGAGAGGAAGTCTTTGGTTTCCATTTCTGCAATATACTTTGATCTATTCAAGTTTCTTGATTTGTATTGGTATTGGCATTTTATAGATTTAGAATTTTTTGCAGAGGGATTTAAAATTCATTAGCATGAGATGTTTTATTTTCGTCTTATTGTTTAAATTATCTCTCTTAGATAACCTGTTGCTGGGCCTGTCTTTAACAGTTCCATCTGTTGGGGCACCTGGGTGGTTCAGTTAGTTAAGCGTCTGACTCCTGATTTCAGTTCAGGGTATGATCTCAAGATTTGTGAGTTCAAGTTCCACACTGGGTTCTGCACTGACCTGTGTGGAAACTGCTTGGGATTCTCTGTCTCTCTCAAAAATAAATAAATGTTAAAAGTTCCATTTGAGAGTTTGTATCATAATTAAAGCATATAGCTCATTTATATTTATTTTATAATTGGGCTTAGTTGGCCATCTTCATTTTTTTTCATTTATATATCTTCTTGATTTCTTCTATAACTCTCACAACAACTTTGCATAATATGTAAGCATTATTACTTTGTTTGATTAATGAAGATGCTGAGAGCCCAAAAGGTTAGGTGACTCGTGTGGATCACAAAGCAGACAAATGACAGAGTTGGGGTTCAAACAGAACTGTCTGACCCACAGCCCTCCTCACATATATTGACTTCTATCCAAAAATAAGAGGCCTTGGGAGGTTTTATTTTTAGGTTTGTAATTTATTTTGAGAGAGAGTGTGGGGGAGTGGCAGAGAGCGAGAATCCCAATCAGGCTCCACCTGTAAGCACGGGGCCCAATGGAGGGCTTAAACTCACAGATTGTGAGATCATGACCTGATCTGAAACCAAGAGTCAGATGTTTAAACAACTGTGCCAGTTAGGCGCCCTGAAAAAGTTTTTGGAAAAAGTCTCTGGCCCTTCTGTATAANACTGATTCTGAACCATGTTTCTACATGAGAACTTTCCATTAGGTGACCTTTGCAGATCCTTGTAGATTAAAACTCTAAGTATGACAAGGTCTACCTTTACACAGACAGATCCCATTATGGGTGTTTCTTTTTAAAAGAACTTGACTGAAGTAGAAACATAAATTCAAACCAACATCTGGATTCTTCAGAGAAAACCAATCATAAAATGTAAGGTATAAAACAACAAAATAAATGCTACAAATTGGTCTGATTAATATTCAGTGAGAAGCCTGTTTTATATATGTATTAGGAAACAAATCCAAGACTTCGCTCCCTCTGAGATAATTATTTTGCTCTTCCCTGGAACCAGTTTTTATGTCCCCGGGAAAGATTTACAGCTCAAATAAGCAGCAGGAACAAATTAACTGCCAAGAGCTGTCCTCTCTGTGATGGTGTTGATAGCTATATTAAGATAATTTTAAATCTATTAGAAAGTAAGACATCACTGATTTGTTGTTTTAAAGGTTTGAGGTATAAGATTCTAATTAAACTATGAAAATGCTTTGGGTCTATTCCATACCATAAAATGTAACTTAATTTGGGTCCCTAAAAAAGCATCTTTACACACAACAGTCTTTTTTCTCAATGGCTGTTATTGTTCTTCCTTGAATATGAGAGCCTGAATAGGAATTGGAAAAGACTAACATTGAGAAGTTAAATTATTTTGTATTTTTACCATTAAGAAAGATTCAGAATTTTCATAGATGTGAATGGAAACATTTTATATGGAATCTAGTTTACCAGCATTCTAAACATCTTCCCTTGCTTGCTACAACTCTTAATAAAATGGGTTAGCCTATTTAGTAAATTGAATGGCATGTCTACAGAGTAAAAGGTTGATGATCTCCATTATCACGGGTTTATATACACAATTCTCTTCCTCCTCTCAGTGAAACTTGATAAGGATATTGAATTAGGTATCTTTGTGATTGTGTCAAGCTTAAACAAAGGTATATCTCTGTCGCTGAGAACTGTGTTAATTTCTGGCTTTTTCTAGCCATTTTAGTGGTCCTTTGTATTTCCGCATTGAACCCCCTGAATGTTGCCCTTTGATTTGCTTCAAATAAAAAGAGCTGATCAGAATTCTGCAGTAGGTCCTGCATTTTCTACATTCCACATGACTCTGAGTTGCCTGCTCTTTCTTCCATTGCTTCTATTAGAAGACGACATTAGTGGAGTTCTGTCTACTAGGGAGCCTTTTTACATAGAAGAAGTTTTGATTTTCCAAACACATAACTGTGTATGTCTTAATCACTCAGAATTTTGATCTTGGTTATTTCTACTGATAAAATTGCAAGTTGACTAACAATGATGTCATGGATTACTTCATAAAATCTCAATTTTAGTTTTAATTTAAATTGAGACCACAGGTGTTACGGACTTACTGTTACTAATTATGGAAATCTTCACACCATATTTTTTTAAAACAATTTTAATGTTTTATTTATTTTTGAGAGAGAGAGAGTGCGCGTGAGCAGGGGAGGGTCAGAGAGAGAGGGAGACAGAGAATCCGAAGCAGACTCCAGGCTCTGAGCTAGCTGTCAGCACAGAACCCGAAGCGGGGCTCGAACCCACGAACCATGACCTGAGCCAAAGTCGGACGCTTAACCGACTGAGCCACCCAGGGGCCCCTTCACACCGTATTAAAGTCATTCTGGAAGCACCTGGATGGCTCAGTTGGTTAAGCGTCTGACTTCAGCTCAGGTCATGATCTCATGGTTCATGGGTTCAAGCCCCGCGTCGGGCTCTGTGCTGACAGCTAGCTCAGAGCCTGGAGTCTGCTTCGGATTCTCTGTCTCCCTCTCTCTCTGACCCTCCCCTGCTCACGCGCACTCTCTCTCTCTCTCAAAAATAAATAAAACATTAAAAAAAAGTCATTCTGTAGGGAGCACCTGTGTGGCCTATTTGGTTAAGTGCCAGCTTCTGTTGAGGTTATGATTTCCCGGTTTATGAGTTCAAGCTCTACATCGGGCTCTCTGTTGTCAGTGCAGAACCTGCTTCAGATCTTCTGTCTCCCTCTCTGACTTCCACCCTCCACTCTCACCCAAGTACATACTCTCTCAAAAATAAAAACATCAAAGTCATTCTGGAGGAGAGGAGACTTTAGTATCACCCAAATCCTCAAGTCATTTATTTTATTTTTTTAATGTGTGTGTGTTTTTTTTTTTAATTTTATTTTTGAGAGAGAGGCCTAATGTGAGTGCGGGAAGAGCAGACAGGGAGACATAGAATCTGAAGCAGGCGCCAGGCTCTGAGCTGTCAGCAGAGAGCTGATGGGGGGCTTGAACCCCCCAACAGTGAGATCATGACCTGGGCCAAAGTTGGAGCCACCCAGGCTGCCACCAAATCCTCACATCATTTGTAAAGGAGTTCTTAGTGAAATTCATAATTCAAGTCCAAAGCCTCTCTGGAAAAGTTTCATGACCCAGGTGGCAAGAATTTGGAAGCACAGCATATCATTAGAGAGGCATGTCTGCTCTCATGCCACTCACCTGCATTTACCCCAGCTGACGCCACCTTCAGTGTCAACAAAGGTTCAAATTCACTTCCTTCTCCAGACTAAACAGCTCTTCTTTCTAGTGGATGGCAGGCTGTGAACTCCACTAATAGTTACAGACCCTTCAGTTCTGGCTGCAGATGTGTTGCTCACACTTCAGATATTCCTTCAGTTTTTGTTGGTGAAGCACTTTCTCCTCTGAAGATTTCTAGAATTTGTTTTCAAATTCCATGTTTTTTTAAATCTATTTTCTTGTGTGTGTGTCTATGTGAAATTACTCATTTGTATTCCTCATCAGAATCCTAACCCAATAAAATATAATCAATATCGTTCTAATGCTTCAAGAGTTCAGCCATTATCTTTTAGGTACAAAATATCCTTTGTATTGTGAAGAAATATTCTAAGTGCTTATTGGGGGTACTTCTGTTTGATTTTTTTTTTTTTTACAAATGACCATTTCTAATGTGTTTAATATTTAAATTCTTTCCATTTATAAATGTTGTTCTTTATTACCTCAGGTGGAAGAGGCTCTGGAAGCAGTCAAAAATGCTACAAATGAACAGGACCTTGCAAATCGCTTTAAAGAGTTTGGCAAAGAAATGGTGAAACTCAACTATGTAGCAGCCAGAAGACAACAGGTGGGGACAATTCTGGAAATGCTAGGGGAGAAAATGTGTGTTTAAGCAGCCTCCTAGCTTTGTAACAGATCAGCCTCATCTGCTGGTTATCAAATTACAGAACCCGTAATCAACAAAGGCTGCTTGTTACATGGTCCAGTTTTCATAGCGTTGTGGGCCAGTACTGTCTGGCCCCTGCCTACCTAGGTAGCTCACAGGCCTCCTGCATGTCTGGTGGGAACCACTTTAACCTTTGTTCCACTCTAGGAAAATCTCCCCAATCAAAAAAATTAAAGGGGGGGGGGTAGTGTGGTGCAGTAGATGCTATCTGGGCACTGCCCTTTGCCCTCACTTTTTATTTCCTAGCCCTGTAGATGTTACCATGCATATGCATCGCCAAAATGGGCAGCAGGTTGAATGACCTTTTTATGAAAGACAGGAGGACTATGCAAAGAAAATCAAGGAAAGGCAGAGAAAAAAACAGGTGGGGGGGGGGG